>NC_079895.1:21930706-22096454 GCF_024868665.1 Triplophysa rosa
TTTTCCACCAAGGCAGTTTCGGTGCTGGTTCGGAGCCAGAGCCTAGTTCCAAGTCGGTTCCTTGTCTTTCCACATGCAAAGCACCAGCTCCGAACCAGAAAAAGTGGTTCTTATCTAGCACCGAAACGTTGCTGGGCTAGAAGTAAGAACTGCTTGGGTCAGGGGGCGGGGTTACAGTGACCACTGAAGAACACTGACCGCTATTTTTGAAATTCAATTCAATTCAATTCACGATGGACGCGAAACAAAAGCAACACTGGTTTGAGGAAGAAACAAACTGTTTTCTTGCACTCTGGTCCTCTGCAGATGTACGCTTGCAAAGCCATGAACATCACAAGCAACGCAACGTCCGCCATTGTTGATGGTGTTTTAAGTTTGGCGCTACCGCGCTAACGTTGCTGGGAAAGATGAGACGTAGTCAGTGACGTATGACCTCGCTCCCTTGTGGCTCTCTAACCTGTGGAAAGCAAACCGGTTCTTAGCAGGTTCACCAGTGGAACCAGCTCTGAACCAGCAATAGCACTAGCTCCGACTAATAGGGTACTAATACTTTCTTTTAGATGTGATTGATTTAATTTGTTGTAATGAGGTATATTTGCATGTTCTTGACACAGTTGTATTTTTGAATCTTTAAAAAGAAATAGGCCTACATAAGTCGTATATTAAAAGGCAAATATCAACATACTGTATATTATCAGAAGCATCAAGATGTCACATACTGACATACTGTGCAGAAAGCAAATGTTTTCAGATGACTGCAGTGGTTAACAAGGCAGTCAGGCAGGAAGTCAGTATTTTCATATGTGGGGAAGAAAATGAAACGATAAAATGACACAAACGAAAAAAAAAACACTTAAAGAGAAGCTAGAAAAAGTTAAAGGAAGCAATGTCTTGAAAAGACAAACAGAGCTGTTTGCGATGTGAACGTAATTTGACTACAAGTGCATACAGTTTAAATGCGGACACGAAAGAACAGAGAAGACATATACATGTAAAGGAGAAACAAAATGTTCAGCTGGAGGAATGTGATGAACAATAGGACAATAGCAATGTACTTCTGAGCATCTTTATACCAAGAACTCATAAGAGGTTTGTTCAAATACAATTTAATGTAACATATTTTATATATGTTTGTATTATTATAGGTTATGAAGTCTTAAGGTGCCATTTATAAATAATAATTCATATTTATGTATTACAGTATATATAAGTCATCCTATTTCAGCATATACATCATGCATAAACATACTTTGTGGTCAAGCTCAGAGCTGGCCATATATACACATTATTATTAAGCAAAACAATATATTTATATATAAAATATATTCAAAACAAGGTAAAGTAGCCTCGTAAATAATGTCGTTTAAACACCTGGCCTGCAACAACTCCATGTAACATTTAAAGTGCAATTGTTGTTAACAGTCACATCAGAAATGTCATTTTGTTCCATACAAACTTGTTGTTATGCTCTACATTTATAGTTCTTGTCAGGTGCATCTCTCAGCCTCAAAAAATTCAGACAGTCAGTTCCCCCCAGAGGAAGAGAGCTTCGTCATGGCATGTGCTCTCAAAATAGCAACAAGCACATGCACATGCAGAAACACAAATAAAACCATCACATGTGCATGAGAGAACAGATTCCTCATTCTGCTGCACATTTATCACCATTATGACCTCAGTTTAACCACAGAGCGTTTGCCTTTTTGGATGATTTAATGTTGGAATTTCTTCCAAAATTTGTCTCACATCCCACATTGTTTACTATCTTACAATCATTTGGTAATCATTTTGTGTATTCTATTCATGTATTGACAATCATGAATAGAATACACATCCACATCACACAAAAATAAACAGCACAATAAACAACAAAACATACCCATCCCCCTACACAACCCATTTTTTCAGAACCATAAGGTCTACTTCGATCCCCAATTCTCATTTAGTAATTTTATCGACTAACAAAGGAATTATTATTTATTCTAGCATATGGTACTATAAATCTTCTATTTGATGGCAGAAATTGATATTCTTCATATAAAATATGGGACGAATCAGCCACGGTTTTATCTGCCAGGGATAGGGGTGTAACGGTACACAGGGGAAATTCCAAATGAAGTTATCATTCCTATATGCCCTACTCCCTAAGTAGGTCATAGGAATGATGAATATATTTGGAATGTTACCCGTGACGGTTTGGTGTGAATACCCATACCATTACAACCCTAGTCAGGGACAGTATTTTTTTTCTCATACAGCCTTGGCTCTAACATTTGGCCCACAATCTTAGAACACATAGAGATCAATCTGACCAATCTAGCTTTGGTTTGAACTGAAAGACAACTATACCATGCACACATTCCATATAACACTTTGTATAACCGATTGAAAAAACAAAAGCAAGATCTGTTTGCTTGCACCAAAGCGTCTTAGCCTCCTTCTTGTAAATGGAAGCTCTGGTTGTATCGTATTGAATGCTGATGTGAAATCCAGAAAAGGACATGAGCTATAGTTTTAGGCTTGTCTAGATGTTTCTGGATCAGATCAGACAATGTTACTACTGCATCTTCAGTACTTTGATTCTGCTTATATCCAAACTGATGCGTAATTTACCCTCTACTGATTTTAACAGCTGTTTTACCACAATTTTTTAATTTCCAAGGCTTTTATAATAATTGGAGATAAGGCTAGAGGTATTAAATGTGACGTCTTCCACATTGCCAGAACAATATGAGTATCTAGGGAACTCTGAAAAATAAGCTGCACAATTTTTGTGCAAAATAAATGCACTAAGACTGTCTGGTCCTGCAGCCGTCCTCTGCTTTAACTTCTTAAAAGTACTGCTCAACCGTAACCTCAATTCTATTCTACCCCTCTGGTAAAAACGAAAAATGAAAATTCTGTCATCTTTTACTCACCCTCAAGTTGTTCCAAACCTGAATACATTTCTTTTATCTGATGAACACAAAGATATTTGGAAAAATGTTAGCAACTGACATTTCTGGGACATCATTGACTACCATAATTACCATAATACATTTTTTTTGTTCTGTTGAAAACAAAATTATATATATGAAACAGATATTAGAGATATTTAAAGAATTTAGCAAAACAAACAGTTCTAGGGCACCTTTGACCCTTTGATTTTTTCCAGAATTTTCATTTTTAGGTGGAGTATCCTATCCAGGCATTCAATTTGTTCTCAGTATTTTACTCTGTTTTCATGTCAGGTCAGAAAGATTACCCAAATGTTTTGTTATTACTTTATATGTGGTATGTATTGTCTGGATCAAACATCAGTCGTAACTATTTTAGGGTTAGGGAAGGAAGTGACTAGCTGTTAAATAAGACATGTCAGGGAGCGATAAATTTTGTATAGATGATGTAAAAAAATGTGCAAAACACTTAAGAACTTTCTAAATGCTCAAAATGTGTTTGCTGAGATATATATACTGTATATGTGAATTATATTTCAGTAGAATAATGATTTACCTCAAAGTGGTAGGGCTGTGTATTTTAATCTAATGTGATTATTATTTGTCACGGCTACACCAGGCTTTTCCACCACTCAATGCACTCAATAACCAGAATATTGATCATGCACAACAGCTCTCATCATCTAACCTCATCAAAAACACTATAAGAACAAACTGTTCACTCAGCCACAGTGTCTGGTCTCTATTGTGGTGAAAAATTCATACCCTAGCGTATGCTACTTACTGGTGATCTCCAAAATCTCCACATCCTGATATACTTCTTCTCCTCCATCGGTTCGCAAGTCATATCCAATCATCCCATCTCCACCCCAACACCCCTTACCTGTACCCAAATCCTGGAACGTCCATCTCTCCGGTCACCAAGTGTGTTCCATCCCTGGTAACAGAAGAAGATTCCGTCAGTACGATCATCTGCATTCCATTCATCTGCCTGTTAATCAATAATCACACCTCTTTGGTTTTACTAACCTTCTGTTTTGAGTCTTGAAACCTGTTACATTATTATGTGTATTTTAATTTAATGTGTACAGAATACAGAAAATATTTTTGGAGGGGAGCAATGGCATTTACTGTAAAACTGTAACCATATGTAATAAATAGAAACAAACCTATTTACAGCACCTGGATTAGTTTGTAAACAAGCAATTTCACATACTATCTCCAGGCAGCAATGGCAGAAAGATGCTACCAAGCTCCATAGGCAGAGGTGTCCTTGTTCATTTCCAATATTTTAATTCGTAACTTCTAAAATCACTCACAAAAACATCTAACCATTCTTTTCTTTTTCTTTTTTACAGTTTACTGGTTCCACTCTGGAATGAAATGCCAGCCTACTCCTGAGCAAGGGGGTCCACCACAACCTTTAAGAAACAATAGAATACACACTGCATTTACCTGACTAACCCCTAACTGTCAAATTTTCTGCAACTGTGTTTATATACGGTATTTAAAAAAACATGTATGTTTTTCATCTTTTCCTATAACTTTAACTTCAGAGAAATCGTAAATATGCCTTTGTAGACTGCATTTACTGTTAGCTCATTTGCTAAATTAATGCTCTCTTATTTTTAAGTTGCTTTGGATAAAATCTAAATATTGTCATAGGCCAAAAGTGTGGAAAATTAATTAATTTGCTTTTTATTAAAATATATTAAAAATATAAAAGAAACTTTGTATTCATGTTGCATAGTTGGAGTGGAAACTGAAGCTCAGCACAACACATGGACAAAGCTGAACGATTGGCTACAAAATATTACTGCATGAGATAATTAACAAATCCTATTATTCACGGAGAAAAATGTTCTCAATGTAAACGTATTTCCTATGGGATTTTTGAGCGTGTAAGCATTTCTCCCCCCACTCAATTCATACGTTTTGCCAAAACTGTGTAAGATGTATACAACACTGGAGCCCTGTTTCAGTTTTTATATTTTCATTTCATGGGAATAATTAAATCCTAAAGATGTTTGTTTAACATTTTGATACAGATATTTTAATGTTTATGTAGCATTAAAAAACTGAAAGAGGAAGTCCTTGTGTTTGCCAGGGGTCACCAACTACAGATAAACCTTAAGGTGGGTGGTTGATAAGCTTTGAAATCAAGTCACTTGAATTGAACAGTTGTAGAATAGTTGTAGAATTTTAGATTCCATTTCATTTTTATGAAAGTTAATTTCTTTTCCCTACAACACATATGCCAAAAAAAGAGAATGATAATGAAAATAAGTAGTTCAAGTGTGTGGGTTATCATGCACCTGCTGAAAAAAAACTGTTCCAACCCCTGCTGGCAGATAAGCGTGTGAACTTGCTCGACTAGCTAGTGTTGTCGCTTCTGTTGAGGTTGAATCGAGAAAGGTTACGAGATACGATGTGTCATACAACAGTTTCAACCGAAAGTATGCTGCTCCATTACGCTGCATTTCGCCTTAGCTGAGGTGACTTGCTGTAAATGACACAGTCTTCACAGTAACATCGTGTAGAGGATTGTTTGTTTGCGGCTTGTGCTGTTAGTTTTGCACATATTAAATATATGCGTGTGGGTGAGTGTGTGGTTGTGTGTTCAAAAAGAGAGATGCTGTAAAAAAGATAGTTACCAACAAACAATCCTAAAAAACTCAAATAAATATATTTTTAGGTGAAAAGTCAAGTTTCTTTTAAAAATGTACTCAATGCTTCCACAATAAATAATATTGAACACAAGTAATAATACTTTTGTAATGCTAAAATATTTTTTATCTCAAGTACAGTAAGTATCCAACTACACTCAAGCCATTGATCGGATGGGAAATTACATCATTTGCCACAGAAAAGTTTCCCATGCTTCCATCAATTAAAGTTCTGACCCACTAAACAGGTGATTTCTGGAACAACTCTTCAAACCCGCAGATGGCATTCAGAAGAAATGGCTACTCACAATTTCCTTGTAAGGAAAGCTTATTTACATACACCTATTCTACAATATGTTTGAACAATGTGTGGCTTTGGCAATCAAATTTTAAACCACTGAGACACAGAGGATTCCAGGCCACCACAATATTAAATCAGATCTGATTTAAGGAAACACATGTGTCAGTGTCATTATTACATATCGCCTCTGTCCTTCTGAAAGATCATATCTCCATATTTTGTGATTTTTTTGTTGTTGCCATAAATAATTATTTTTTTAGCAAGGGGGTCCACCACCATTAACGTGCAATTTCAGAAAATGTGCACATCCCAAAAACACTTAGGGGAGGTGCACCATCAGCCAAAATACTTCATGAAAAAACAAGAATCGGCACATTGTCACTGCTGCTCCCAAAATTGTTTATTAAAATAAACACATCATTTCGAACTAAAAGCCTGACGAAGACTTTTTAGGCCGAAACGTGTTTACTTTAATAAATAACTTTGAAACTTTGTTTTTTTAATAATAATTAATGGAGCGCACAAAAAGTAAAGCAAATACAAACAGACAAAAATATTCTTGTTCTTGTTTATCAGATCAAGATGAGTTGTGTTTTGTCTGAAGGCGTTATGAGATAGTGAAGGTTCTGTTATTTGTCAGCTTTTTTGTGCATTGCACATTTGAGAACGTGTTGCACTTTCCTAATCAATAACACTTCATCAACAAACTCACCACACAGACACAGCTGACAACGCTAATATCCATGTATGATCTGGGGGTACCACTAACCGCATCCTGTGTGATTGCATCTGCCTGAACTATACACAACATCTGTGCTGTTTTTTCTAACCTTGTTTAACATAAACAATTAAAGGGGCCATTTCATGAAAATCAGACTTTTTCCATGTTTAAGTGCTATAATCGTGTCTCTGGTGAATCTGCCAACTCAGAAAACGTGAAAAATGACAGCGCAGTAACTTTGTTTATGTGAGCCTATCTCTGCAAGCCTGTGAGAAAACGAGCCGTTCAGATTTTGCTCCCCTTCTGATGTAAGTAGCTGTTCTTATTACAATATTACTGCCCCTTTTTCTGAATGTGTCCACCCATGGCAGTCCCGCCATTTATTTTTTTTGCATGTTAATTAGTTGGCAAAAGCAAGCAAAGCAGAGCAAAGCATGCTAACTGTTCTGTTGTTGGCTGCGCAGACCAACACAGAACACTGTTCCCAGCCTCACAGGACACAAAAGAGAGACCTCAGGGACCTGTGGCAACTTAAAAGTAGATAAAATGTCACTATGACACGTTAGTCTGTTCACTCATAGAAAGCAATGTGTATGGCTTGTAAACACGACATGATTGTCCTGTGTAACTACTTTCACTTAGAGAAAACGCAATGTGTTTGTCTTGAGTACCTTCACTTATAGAAAACTGCATGGTTTGTAAACACGCGATGGGTTTGTCATGGGTACATGGGTTCCCACCACCCTCCCATTTAGTTATTTCACACATGAAACCCCGGGATGCGAACGCGGGTCTCACTCCCGAAAGCGGTCATGACCGAACCAACAGGGACCAGAACGCCTTCGCGAATGGCCCCAGGGGAAACAGGTATGCTTATAGAAAACAATGTGTTTGTGACAGTAGTTTCTCATTCGCTTTATCTTGGGTAGGCTACTTTCACTTATAGAAAGCAGTGTGTATGGTTTGTAGATACGCGATCAGTTTGTTATTAGCCAAATTCACTATATTGAGAAGCAAATAGATCATATTTTATATAGCAAACAACTCATGACTACATGACTACAAGTGACACCCACAAAAGATTTTGAATGAGGGAATTTGAGACAAAATGTTCAAAGTATGCTGATCTCAATCAGCTCCCAAATCAGTACACCATGCATACTACTCCACCAGTGGTATTTATCAATTGCAGGCAGAACTAATATCTCTCTGAGATGATTTTTAAAATACATTTGTACAAAGTTCATTTAAAAGAACAGTTTGATGGTTCTGTTATGTACAGTACATACAAGTATGTCCTCATATATCCCCTTTAAGTGCACTATAGTTTTTTTCTAGTGTATTTGGTATGGTGTCCAAAAGCTGAGTGAACTACTTCATTTCCTACATTCGTTGACTCTTTTTTAACCAACAATGCACCTTGACGGTACAACTGATGCATGGTCACCTTGGAATTATAAGGTTCTATTTGCAATTTTTTTCTCTCAAAATTTAGTTTTTCATCATATATTCTGAGACAACTTATTTACATTGTCATGTTTATTTCTTTATGTTGTGTAGATTTTGGGACTATTTTAGAAAACAAAAAGGTTTTATCTGCAAAGTCAAATGGAACAGAAAAACTTTGAAGCTCGTTATCTCAAAATTGCTCAGAACGCAGATAGAACCTTATAATTCCAGGCGACGGTACATTCACTAACTCTATATTAACCATAATACAATGCGCGACAGCCACCTGATGACACTGATAGTAAACACCACAACAATGTGTTTATACACTTGTTTACACATTGTTTGTTCTTGTTTTATATATATATATATATATATTGATTAAATATAATAAATACATTCTAAAAAATTGGGTTATTTTTAACCTAGTGTTGGGTAAAAAGACCATTTGGTTGGGTTAACACAGAAAATGATTACAATTGACCCAACAATGGGTTAAAATTTTGGGTTGAAACAACCCAGCATTGGTTAATTTACATTTACATTTACATTTAGTCATTTAGCCATTTCGCAGACGCTATTATCCAAAGCAACTTACAAATGAGGTAAACAATGGAAGCAATTTGGAACAACATAAGGACAACAAAAAGCATAAGTGCAATAAAACTGGTCTCATATGGTCTACCACAGTTACAGAGCAATGTTTTTAAAAATGTTTTACAACTTACAACTCAACAGTTGGGTGCGACCCAAAAACATAACAGTAAATATGTAAACATGACAAACAGTTGTTGTTTTTTGTCTATGTCTTATGTAACTAATAAAAATGAATGTGACAAATGTGACAACATTGAGAAAATTAACTTTATAGTTACAATCCATGCCGCCACACAGATGTAATATAAGGTAAATCTGGAAGATTTTAAGAGATATTTTGGGCTCGGTTTGCATCGGCATGGGGCATGGCCAAACTCCAGGCTTTTTTCCAAACAATTCTAAATTGTGCAGTGTATTTATGATTGTTGAACTGCTGCCAAATTACTCTGATTGTAATTGTAAATTTCAAAAATAAATATCAATGTTTCAGTGCACTGGAAAGGTTTTGTGTGGAAGACTGCCCTTAAAAATTAAGACTTCCTGACTACTGAAAAATAATTGTTTAAACAGACTGTAAACTTTTAAGATATAGTAAAGAAGAATGAATTGAGATTTTTCATATTTGGTATAAAACAATTTACTGAAATCATGTTTCCGCCAGGGAGATAACACAACAAAATGACCCAATATACTTTTTTTTACAGGCAGACTGCAAAAAGAAAAGATTTGCATATGACTGCAGTGGTTGACAAGGCAGGAAGTCAGCATTTTCATATGTGGGAGAAGAAAATGATAAAAAATGGAGGAGTGTTCAATACAGCGTCACATGACTGAAAGGAACAAGAGGAGGGGAAAGAGATGAGAGAAAAAAAGGAATGAGTAAAAATATTGTCAGATAGCGAGAAAAACATTTTTGTAACATGGATTAAACATGTATTGCTTCATGCTGAAGACATTGAAAAAAAAGACAAACTGACAAACTGGTAACGATATCTGAAAGTACGCTGACTTACTACATAACAGCTTAAATCTGGACTCAAGAGTTCTTTTTCAAGAAAGAACAGACTTCTCAGTGAAGAGTTAAACAGTTTTTTTGGAGCTACAAAATGATGAACAATCGGATGTTGGCAGCGATCGTGTTTCTGAGCATCTTTGTGGCAAGAACTCATACAAGAGGTTTGTTCAAACACATTTGTGTGTTGTGATATACTTCATATCTGTATGTTTTGGTCCCTTATGAAAGCTTGGTGCCGTTAATAAAACTTATGTAGCTATTCGTTTAAAGTGATAGTTCACTTAAAAATTTAAATTCTGACATCATTTATTCACGTAAATCAAAACTTGTTTATGACTCATTTTTGCAACAGAACAAGAAAGATGTTTTGTTGTCTCAATGATGTTGTGTCCATACAATGGAATGTTGTTTGGTTACAAACGTTCTTTAAAATATCTTCGTGTTCTGCTGAAGGAAGTAATAGGAATAACATGAAGGTGAATAAATTCTGACAAAAAAAATAATTTTTGGTTGAACTCTTATTTTTTGGGTAATCTCTTTAGGAACATCGGGTGAAATACACCCTATTTCCCTTTCTGTTTTCTTTATTCAACCACTTGCTATGTGGTTAAAATCTTAGCCTTTGTTTTGTAGGCCACAGATTAGACATCAAGCGATTCTTTGTGGTTTTAACCTATGGTGAAATTGAAAGTGTACATAATAACAGTTGGTCAGTGGGGGTGGGTCGGCCTTTATAAAGCTCCACTTACTGAAGAACACTATTAGATTTTAGCCTTGTGTCTCTGTGGGGTTAAACCGAACTCATAACGATGATAAATGTGGAGAAGAATGAGGAATATGTTCTCTCATGCACACGTGATGGTTTTATTTGTGTTTCTGCATGTGTTTGTTGCTATTCTGAGAGCACATGCCATGACGAAGCTCTCTTCCTCTCTGGGGGGATTCTTGGGGGGAACTGACTGTCTGAGGTTTTTGAGGCTAAGAGATGCACCTGACAAGAAAACTGCGAATGTAGAACATAAGAGCAAGTGTGTATGGAACAAAATGACATTTCTGATGTGACTGTTAACAACAATGCCCCTTTAAATGTTGCACGGGCTTGTATGGCAGTTGTTGATTTATGACAGGTGTTTAGATTATTTCAGATTAAGGCCTGTTCCTCCTACAATAAAGTAATATGATAATCTAGGTCTGTAAAATAATCTATAGAATGTTAAGGAATGTTAAAGAATGTCATGTCAAAATCAATAATCATTTGACTAATATTACATTACTAATTCATGTAATAACATTTGTGTAATAAGAACATTACTGAGAAACTAACTGAAACTGGATTACTTGAGTGATTCGCTTTCCTTGTGCTGAGCAGTCATATTAACCTGTTTATTAACCTGTTACTAACATGCTGTGTCACTAACCATTTAAGGAGGAGATCAAACCATCTTCGTGGGCCCTAATTTAATACAACAGAGTCAAGCTTCTATGTCTGATGAACTGGAGAGTAAACTCACAGGTCAGAAAAATGATTTTGTACTTGTTTATCTGGCAATTAACTGGCACTGGTTTTCGTTCTTTACAAAAAAGTTGACCTTTCAATGAATGACCTTCAATGAATGTTAAACGTCCATCTCCCAAGGTCAAACCAAACATTTTATGAGCTCTTTTGATTAGTATTAATTTTTACAACCCAGTGATTAAATTGATGGACATGTCAAAGCTTTGTTTTGAGTTTTGGTGTAGTTCGTTTACAATCAAATGTTTTTAGTTATGTAATAAACATATTTTTTACATTAAAGAGAAACCGTTTCTGGTAACACTTTACATTACGGTTCCCTTTATAAAGCATTTGTAAATGTGTTCATTAAAGATTAATAAATCATTTACAAATGCATTATAAAGCAGTTATTAATGCGTAAATAAAAAGGGATTCTAACGAAATACCTGCCAAATAGTGAGCCATTTTTAACTCACATGTTATAAATGCTTAATAAATGTAGCCTATTTAATCATTATTTATTTGAAAAATAGGCTGTCAGACTGGAGACTGTAGGATGTCATGTTGGTTTTTCTTATTACTGTATATTTCATATCTTATGTCACTTTTCAAACTATGTTGCTTACTTGATCCGATTACGATTCCAGAATGCCTTCAGATCATGATGCTTATCCAAAGCAGTTTTTTCTTGCTTACCAAGATAAATTCATCAAACTTTTGATCGCTTTTTAACACTAAATGCACAAAGGTAGTCGTAAAATTGTTTGTTTATTATGTTTTATTAATGATTCAATCACTTCCAATAGTTAATCAAAACCAAAAAACATTTATTTATTATTTATTGTAAAAACAGAATGCTTGCTCACAAGGCTACATCTCTGTGAATCATATATTTAGAAGTATTGACATCCCATGAAAGTGCACTTTAAAGAAAAGTGGGTGCCTGTGATGTATTCATTCACAACTTCAAACACCTAACTTATAAATGTTAAGAGTTATAAAATGTTAGCAAATCATGAAAGTGTGATATAATATAATATAGTGGATTCGTGTGAACCATTTTTTAATGAGTTATGAACATTAGTAACCTGTGAATATGCACCTTAATGTAAAGTAATCACATGTGAACCATTTATTCAAGAGTTATGAACGTTAGTAACCTGTGAAAATGCAACATTAAAAAATGATTCACATGAATCCACTATTTAGGGCAGACTTTTCATGGTTTGCTAACATTTATAACTCTTAAAACAAATTTCAAGTTTGGTGTTTTGAAGTTGTGAATGATTACTTCACAGGCATCCACATTTCTTTAAAGTGCACTTTCATGGGCTGTCAATACTTCTAAATATATGATTCACATCAGAGATGTTGCCTTGTGAGCAAGCATTCTGTTTCTACAATAAATAATAAATAAATGTTTTCTGGTTTTGATTATTGGTTAGTTAAGTAATAACTAATTAAGTAATTGAATCATTAATAAAACATCGTAAAAAAACAAGTTTACAACAACCTTTTTGCATTTAGTATTAAAAATTGATCAAAAGTTTGATGAATTTATCTTGGTAAGCAGGAAAAAACTGCTTTGGATAAGCATTATGATCTGAAGGCATTCTGGAGGGCACTGTAAGACATTTGGAATCGGATCAGGTAAGCAACATGGTTTGAAAAGTGACATAAGATATGAAATATACAATAATAAAAAACCAACATAACACCCTAGAGTCTTTAGTCTGACAGCATATTTTGCAAACAACATCAAGATAATAATGAATCTGCCTTCGAGTCAAATAAATCATGAATAAATACATTTATTAAGCATTTATAAAATGTGAGTTAAAAATGGCACATGGTATTTCGTTAGAATCCCCCTTTTTATTTATGCAGTTATAACTGGTTTATAACGCCTTTGTAAATGACTTATTAATCATTAATGAACACATTTATAAATGCTTTATGAAGGGAACCTTAATGTAAAGTGTTACCAAGTTTCTTTGAATGTTTGTAGAAAAATGTGTTTTTAAACAATAATGAGGCTGACAGGATTGGACACAAAAATGGAGTACAATACTACAATGTGTTTAAAATGTGATGGGACACTAAATGATATAACTGTGTGACATTTATTGTCAAACTAAAGCTGCTGCATACTGTACCAACTATTTTCGGGTTAGGGAAGGAAGTGATGAAGAACCAGCCTGGCATGACAGGGAAAGATATGTATTGTGAAAAAAACTGGCGTAATATGATTATATTTGAATTGTATAATAATTATCTCTACATATTTCTGCAGATTTTAAAGCTCAAACTTTTATAGAGGGAAGTGATGTAATTTTAAAGTGTGACAGTCCTAAAGTCAAATGGAACGAACTCCTTTATATCATTTGGAACATCAGCCTGCAAAGCAAAAAATGTTGGCTTGGCATTGACTCGTCTATTCAAAACTCCACTTGTAATGATGGAAAGAAGCTGCTCAACTCTTCAGATGGAATTTCCTTATTCATTCCAAAGATTTCAAAAGAGGATGAAGGATCTTACTTATGTGATCTATCATATAAAGGTGGTGGCTATGGACAAAAAGTGAATCTCAGTGGTAAGTACATAAGTTAATAGTCATAAGTAAAAACTGAGAAAATGTTTTGTTGTTAGATTTAGTTTTCATAACCAACTGATCACTAATCAGTGATTAACATCCTCGAAAGACTTTCATAGGAGTTTTTAAACTGAGTTTAAAGTTGGTCCGAAGCATGTACTCTTTTTATAACAAAAGTTTTTGTTACCCATTTTCTTTCACACTTTAGCGTTCTGTTTCTTGTCTATTTTGTTGTGTTCTTAAGCTGTTAAAGAGATACATATGGTTTTGGTATTGGTAATGCTTTTAACTGATTATTATACTGATATCTTTGTTTTTACTGCAGTTCATCACTTTACCAGCTGGCTGGAGGTTATCAATGGTCAAAGGGTTGCCATCTGTCAAGCCAAATATGAACAATCTAAACCCACTCTTCAATGGAAACCCGCCTTGAACTTTTCATCCAATATTAGTAATGCCAGGAATGGTGATATGTCTTTTATTGTTGAGAATCGAGTGTATTTGCCGGATAATGTTACCATCAGTAACCTCACCTGTGTGGCCACATACCCCCCCAAAGCAGCGCAGCAGATTACAAATTTAGGTGAGTAGGATTTTAAGATGAACATCACAAACTTGTTTTCAGAAACTAATGGTTCAATATAGTTTTTCAATAATACATTCTGCTTCGTAGTGTATGGGCACTTCACTATTACTTTAATGGGATCAGTAAACACTGCATTTTGTTGTTTTACCCTTGTGATCTTATTATGAAAATCCATCATTAAAATATTGATAAACCAAGAGAGAAATGATCATAAACATTTAAATATTTTTTAAATTGGTGTGGTTCAACAGGGCTTAAGATGTGCCCTTTAGAAAATGGCACATTTTTCTGCACTGTGTAAAATAATTGAAAAGGCGAGGTTTTACATTGAATATTAATAATGCAAACAATTAGTGAAACATAAAGATTCATTTTAAATCACTTAAAACTGGGGTCAAATGCCGACCAGTATCATATCGCGGCTGCCCTTCTGATGCCCTGTATCTCCATATTTTGTGATTATTATTATTAGTCACCCTTTATGTTTGTCACTGGGTTTTTTGTGATTTATGTTCAGCCATGTGGCATGAATGAAATAGGAATTATTGATGAATTAATTAATAAAATAACTAATCTTCTCCCTTTTCTGCTCTTACAGAAATTATTACCATAGCGGTCTGTTCTATTTGTTTTATTCTTGTATCTGTGGCTGTGGTTCACATACTACACAGGAAGCTGAACAACTTAAGGTGGGATATTTTGCTGCCTTATCAAAACCTGTTTGCATATTTTAATAATCTAGCCTAACCCTTTACCCAAATCAAAGCCATGGTACAATCATTTCTCGTTACAGTCATGTCTGCCTTATTAACATTTATCTTTGTAATGCCATTTCAGTGCATTGAAAACGATGTGTTGCCAATCCAAAATCTCAACACCAGCTGAAGAAAAACCACCCCAGGTAAAGAATTTACCTGTACAAACATATTTACAATATCTAGGTATGTTTAGTTACAAAGACTTTGTGTGTTTATTTACATGTAAGATTGTCCATTTAGATTTACTCTAAATGTACATTTGAAACATATCACTAACTTAAGCATATTCTCTTTTTAAGCCGCCTGATGTAGAAGAGGTGGAACCCTATGCGAGTTATATACAACGTGTCAACTCCATCTATAACTCCTCAGCTGAACTCTTCAACGCCTGAGAGGCAGAGCACACAGACGCTTTATGTGATGACATGAGATTTCAGAAGAGTGATACATGCTGATGAAGAATTAGGGCAGAAATGTGATGCATTGTGGTCAAAATTACACACACGAATAACAATACTCGTGGAAAAAGCAGTCATTTCGAGAGTGCATCCCCGAAGCAATTGGACTCTGACTGAGGAATAAAAGTCACTGAGTCAAATGATGAAATGTGATGACAGACTAACATTTATCATATATAGTGTTTAGGAAAGAACAAACAACTTATGTGGCGGTGATATCACTAATATGTAAATTTGTAGAAACTGTTTTTTTTTTGGCGTGAGTTATTATTTTTCATTTGAACAAATATTTTTCTGTTTACCTTTGTACAGATATCTTTTTTTTACAGTGTTTACGTTACAAACATGTTCAGCAAACTTTGTCTTCTTAAAATACTAATGTGGACCTTGCACAAGATGATTTTTTTTACTTTGCACACAATTAAGTAAACAAACTTTATAATAACTTAACACTTCAGAGTTGTATGTGTATTTACTTTGATCTTCATTCACTATGAGGGTAATTAATCAAACCATTGAACTATTCGATTCCAACAAATGGTTGTATAAAAACTAAAGTCAGTCAAGTTCAGTTTTGAATCTCAGTCATCTTCATTTGAATGATTCAGTGTGGAGGGAAGCGAAGTGGAAACTCGGGGGTAACTGTACACCTTTCAGAGTTCTTGTCATTGGAAAGGAAAGATCAGGTACGCCCTCATATACTGTATCATATATCAAACAAACTCCTGAAGAAACTGAAACTGGTGGGATGGAATAAACCCGTTTTGATTTTGATAATCTCTTGGGGTTCCCCAAAAGCTTTGACAGTGAGGCCTTTTATTCAAACTAAATTTAGATCTTATAGCTTTGTTCTGGTTTCACTAATCTGTTCTATCTACATGAGCATCCAACATGAAAAGCATACTGCTCACTCTAGTGGTCATTTTTGTAAACTAACACCAATCCTCTCACACAGCGCTCAACCTACGTCTGGCTAAAAACTACAGTGTGTGCACTACCATCTGCTAAAAGAAAGGTTTGTCTAGAAAGTCGCTAGATTTGACTAGGTTTTCTTTAACTAGTTCATTAGGACATACTTTGGAAACAAAAAAACAAAGGCTGTTATTTTGAATACAGTTTAATTCGACTCATAAGTCATATAGTGATAAGTATTACGTTAAGTTCAATGCTTTTGTGAAAATACAGCCAGAGTTGCCATAGAGGGGTTTGTACTGGCGCTGTTATTCCCTGCTCCTCTTATATTCGGCACTGGACTCTCTTGTGTTTCTAAAAATACATCGAAATCTAAGATAATACAACTTGGATTAATATATACAACAGTGTTGGGTAAGTTACTCTGAAAAAGTAATTAATTACTAGTTACTAATTACACATTCGATAATGTAATTAGATTACTGTACAAGTTACTCTCTTCAAAAAGTATTTAATTACTTATTACTAATTGCTTTCTATATCCTACATCAACCTTGATAAGTTAAGTGATTCAAGGATAGACATGAAAAGGCTCTTTTAATTCATTCAAATAAATAATATTAAACTACATAAAGTATTATTATTAATTACAAATGTGAGAATTATACATTAAAGCACGGATTTTAAAGTTAGACTTTGAATTTTGATGTAAATTCCTCTTCTGCACACACACATATTACAGAAAGTATTTAGTTTAATTACATCAGAAGTAACTGTAACTAAATTACAGAAAAAATAAGAGTAATCCCTTACTTTACTTTTTCAAGGGAAAAGTAATTAAATTACAGTAACAAATTACGTAGTAACTAGTTACACCCAACACTGATATACAATACACACACAAAAAACCCTGAAACTACTGTAATAATTAATTATTGTTACAATCGAAAAGATAAAGTGAAATTAATGAAAAACATGTCACCTAGCAGGAGACGGGGGAAGAGCAATGATTCGTGGTCGTGCAGTCAGCACCAACTCGCCCAAGAAAGCCTCCATCATTTGGTTCTGCAGAGTGTTGAGCAAAATGTCCTCAACCAGGTCACAAAACTCAGGCAACCTATAGAAAAATAAACAGAGAGAGAACTAGGATACAAATGGAATAATGAAACTAATGACCGTTATGTTTCTATGCTGAGCTGAACGAGACATGCAGACAGAAAATGACACTTAACTGTCTATTATTTTGCACATAAAATAAAATGCTGTCTGATTTGCACCTGCAAATGGACTCCTTCATCTTTAACTCTTCCTCAGGTAAATTTGAGTCACATTCACTCATCTTCTGTGTGTCTGCAGTGCTGGGGTTTTCTGTGTTAGGGTCTGCTGGAGGAGCACTGGACAGACCATCCATTTCTTTAGGGTCCTGGGTACCCACAGCTGAGGGGGCTGATGTGGGGACAGGCGTGGCCGGCTGCAGCTGGGTCACAGAGTGCTGGAACTGACGATCATCTAGAAGACTCCTGTAGGACAAGCCAGTGACAACCCATTAGGACTTTTTGGGAATAACACAGATGTATTTTGATAAAAGCAGAGATAAAAACATAAATATTTGTATAATATATTTTATAATAGATTTATATGTATATTTAAAAGGGGAAGATACCATAGTACAGAGTTGAGAACATGGGTGATGATATCTCTCTCCGGACCGTGGGCGAGAGGGGGCAGGTCTGCACGGAAATGGCAGCTCTGATCTTTGTCAGACTGAGAAGGCTGTGACTGCATACACCTAAGCAGTGGTGTAAAGTATTGGAGTAAATGTACTTAGTTACTTTACTTAAGTATCTTTTTGGCTACTTTGTAGTTGTACTGAGTATTAAAGATATTAGCAACTTTCACTCTCTACTTAACTACATTTTTGAACAAGTATATGTACTCTTTACTCCACTACATTTGTAATGACTAATGCAGTTACACATTACATTTTGCATGGCACCTATCTTATAATTAATATTGCCATTTACAGGGCAATGAAGGTACTACAATCTTGTGGATTTTGCTCTAACTTACAAAAACTTGTCAACATGGCTTCTTTATATGAATATGAGTGCAGTATCAGGTAGATGTCAATCGCTGGCGGTTTACACACGGTTAGCCCTTACCCGCTATTTCTACAGTAATATATTGGCAACACTGTTGCCAGCTAGTTACTGTAGGTCACACATCTACAAAAGCTCTTATTTTTAAAACTAACTCTTCCTAAATGTGCTCTAAACATGTTTGCTCAAAATTTGACCATGTGGTGGGACTATTGCCATGAAGTGATGTAAACCAGTAAAAAGAATGTATAGTATTTCAATTTTCAAAAGTGCTCTCACACTATATAGACAAAATATTAACCTATAGAATGAGTCGGACACAGAGAAATGAACAATTCACATATGAATCTCAACAATGGTGACAATCAACTGAACAGCTTCATGCTGCAATGCATGCTGGGTACATAGTACAAAACTCATTCATGATTGTTTGTCACCATTGATGAGGTTTGTATGTCAAGTGTCTAACTGTGTCTCAATTGCAAAGAAAGATTTTCTGACAGAGATCTTTCCATTATAACATGTAATCACTTTACCAAACATATCTTAATAAATCTTAAATGCTATATTATTATTATTTAATGATTGAATTCTTTCAGATGTATCTTCAGTTACTAAGCAAACATAAAGTTGCGGTTCCTGTAAAGTCCCTTTCAGTGTTATTGTATAAGTGTACATTTTAAAGCTACAAGAAAGTCAAAGAGTCCAACCAAAGCAAACACTGATCGCCATAATGGTGACTTAAAACATAATTGAACCACTATGAACTAGAGTTAAATCTCAATAAGATCTTACACAGATGACAGAAATAAAGTGAAAGTGGTGTCTGTAATATGTGAAGATGTTATTGATGTTTGTGTTTAATTCTCCTCTGGTGAAATCTTGACAGATTTATTGTGTTCATCTGTTATTTACACTTGTTCATCTAAGACTGTGTGACTTAAGTGCGTTAATAGATTCTTTATAATGTATCTTCAAACAGCCATTGCAGTAGTTTACTGTAAAACACCTACAGTAACTAGCAGGCAACAGTGTTGCCAATACAGTATATTACTGTAGAAATGGCAGGTAAGGGCTAACAGTGTATGTGAAATGAGGACATGACTGCAGCTGGCCATGAGGCCCAAACCAGCATGTCCAGTGCAAAAAGGCTTTGACTTTTTGATTTTACTTAACATTACTTTATTTATCCGTTATATTGAAGAGACCTTTTTGAAGGAGTTTGGTTTACTTATGAGCAGTTGAGCTTAAATGAGACTTGGGTGTTTGTAATAGACGTACAGTAGGTTATGATGTCGGCCATGATTTGTTGCAATTTTGAGGTGTTCAGTCTTATTATGATTTAAGAAAATAAATGCGATTGCTCTCCTCACGAATCGACTGTTTCTAGTTTTTCACTGACATGTCTCTTAAGTGTTGAGGACTAGTGCTGCTTTGAGCCTACATTCAGTATGAGTAAAATACTCAAGTACTGTTCAAATCAGATACTCGAAGACTTTTACTCAAGTCGTTTTGAAATTGGTGACTTGTAACTTGTAATGGAGTAATTTTCACTGCAAGGTATCTGTACTTTTACTTAAGTATGGTTTTCAGGTACTCTTTACACCTCTGCACCTAAGCATTCATAGGATCACCAAGCATTAAAAAACATAACAAAATGGTCAGTTCTGGTCCTTGATTCTGATTGGTTTTCTAAGCAGTTACAAAATAACCAATTTGTAATCGCTGACCACATTGCAGAGCCTAAGTATCACTGTGCCACCATGCCACCACTTTTGCGTCTCTGCTTCGTGTCGTAACGCCCCTTAGCTGTTATAAAATGCACTGTAACCCACTGCTTCTTGGGGCTTATTGTTTTATAACGTCACTGTTATGACCTAATTTATTTGTGGAGTAATTATTTTCTAGAGCTTGTACCGCCCCCTTGAGTTTGGTTTATGTTTTTGTTTTGGTGCGTATGTTTCTCCTGTTTTTACCACTGTTTTACAGATGGGCGTGTCAACGTGTTCCTGGATAATTTGTTGCCAACGACCACTGGTTCCTTCTCTCTCAGCAGCATGATGTCTAAAGAGGACTGCCACCACTCATCATGGCTTCGCGTGCCAGTTAGTAGGCATGTGCGCCAGCCAGCTATTCTGATTTCGTTCTGATATCGTTTTGTTACCCGTTCGTTGCCAAACTCATGCGTTTATCTAATGTGATGTGCGACTATTTGTAATTTGTTGGACATTAGATAAGATACTTTGTTTTGCTAATTTGAGGCTTTGTTTTGCCAGTTTGATGCTTTGTTTTATTAGAGAACATTTCATACGTTGTGCTTGATGCACACTCCTAGCTTTTGTCTAATGTGAATTAGAGAGAGATATTTGTTGAACTTTTGGTTGGGGTCATTGCAACTTATGTTTTCTTTTGAAGTTTCAATTACCAGAGTTATTGTTTTAAGTGATCTTTACCACATAAGTTGTTGTTAACCACTTTATTAGAGGGAGTAGGGGGGTTAGATTTCTTTTGCCGTGCATCTTTTTACCTTGTTTTTGTTTAGGGAGTTAGGGAAGTTCTATTGTCTTTAAGTTTTATGTTTTCATTCCAGGGAATATTAGTATATAAAAAATAGACATTTTTGTTTGTTGTTTTGGCCTGGTCTACCCCTGAAGATTTACCCACAAGTGTAAATAAAATCTTTCTATTATATTGGAAGTCTCTCTATTGTTTCTTACTTAGTGTTGCCTGTGAGCCACTTGAATCATTTTCTTAATTTCATTACCCCTAGAAACCTCCCGTTACTTTGTATTCTCATTCAATTACCTTTTGCCAAAGTTATAAAATTTGCATCGCAATATGCCTCCCCTTGCTGGGTTTGTTTATTTTCAATACTGTTGCGGTCGGCGTTGGAGGTCGCACTAGAGTTCGTTAAAGTCACACTTCGACTTTTGCTCCACAAGCATCTCTAAAATAAAGGACCCTCATCTTAATGATTAATAATACTATGGCTAATAACAATAATCATTACTTCCATACAAAAACTAAATAAAAATGTTGGCTCTGTACCACAGGAAAGCGACAGTTATTTCAATGTGTGAACTTTAAAAGCCTATATGTGCAATAATAAAAGTGCTTATCTTTTGCCTTCTTTTTGTCACATTTTCTCTCTTCTTTAAATTTCAGACTTTTATTTTGATATTCTTCTTTGGCCCTTTATTTATAATACTTAGTTGCTTCCTGTTCAGTTTCTTAGGTGTGTCTCAATCAGCTCCTTTGTTCAATAGACAGGGCACTGATCAGGGAGTTGGCCATTTTAAGGGCTGTCTCGTTCGCAAAATCCTTCCAGTGCACTGATTACGTTTGTTCCCTAAAAATCCCACAATGCAACGCAAAAGTCAGGGAGCATTGATGCTCACTATGTTCCCTTACCGGAAATCACATGACATTTTTGGAAGCTTTTTAACCAAAATTGCACGAGCCAACTCCATAAACTTAATGAAACGCAACAGAACTTTTGAAAAGACAAATGTTTATTATATTTTATGTATAAACCCACATTGCTAGACAGGCAAGGAACACAATCTACTTAACAGTTGAATTTAGTATTAGACCAAATTTGGACCAAATTTGGCAAGAATCTCTAACTAAATAATTACAGTGTTTGTCATATGTATTTCAACCATTATTAAAAAAATAAAGCCAGAGAGATGTCGGTTTTGCCTGTTGTTGATTATTACCAGCTATGAATTATCACAACGCGCTTAAGCTATCACATCACAGGAAAATAAGTGAACAGTATCCCAATGTGAAGTGAGCCAGGGTCCTTACCAGTGCCGGAATGGAACCTGTGTACACGATACTGTTTCAACACCTCGGGAGCAAGGGAGTTGATTGAGACACAGCCTGAGTTACTTCCTGTGGTTATTTCCTGTTTTTATGTTCTGTCTCCACAATTATTCATCTCCTTACTTGTTTTACTCATTTTCTTGTGTTTACACATGCCACCCTTTTATTTTAGTCTTGTTAGAACTTAGTTTTTGTTTAAGATAGCTTGTGCTTGACTGTGCTGGTTAATCACTGGTTAAACAAAGGTGCTTCATGATGCCATAGAAGAACCTTTTTTGTCTAAATTATTTCATAAAGAACCTTTAACATCTTTTCTGTTTTAAAAAAGGTTCCTTGTGGTGTAAAAAGGTTCTATAGATTCCGAAAAAGGAAGAAAGAGACTTTAACCGAATGGTTCTTTGAGGAACCAAAAAGGGACGGCATCGCTTGAATCTTTTAAGGACCTTCATTTTTAAGAGTGATACTTTGTAGTTTTGTGCCTGGATTTCCCTGTATTGCAATCCATTTTTAAAAATTATATTCTTAACATAAGCTTAAGTAAAAATTACATTTGAAAATGAATCTAAAAAAAATCATAGTACTTGGTGTGCTTCTAATAAAAGCATGTGATCCTTGTTATTTTTTCTCTTGAACCATTCTGTTTATTTCCAGTTAAAAATAAAATACTGTACCCAGTAGTTTATTGTCAGATTTGAATCGTACTGTACCTGTGTATATAATGAGTGTTCAATTGAGTTGGGAAATGTGCCTGGTACTCCATTAGAGTGTGTGAGCGTGCAGTAACACCCAAGTGGAGTAATGCAGGATGGGGGGGCTCAGGATGTCTTCTACCTTCCAGGCCTGTCTGCTGCTGGGCTTGTCTTTCAGCCCGACTGGGTCTCGTGGAAGGACTCACCACTTGGTCAATGCTACGGATGGGTGGAAGTGTCTGCCACATGAAAAGTCATTTTTAGTCTTTCGTTTACTAACAGACTGTGATAAAAAAAGCTGACAAGCGTAAATATACATAAGCCTCATTTTAAAAAATCACTTAATTTAAAGAATAATATCAAGTAAAACTTGATTTAATTTAAATATAATTTCATTAAACAAGTAAAAAAGTTTATTGAGATGTTCAAATAATTGAACAACATTTTTGAGAATTATGGCCAAAACAATGTGGAATGTAACCACAGTTATAAGGCTTCAAGTTTCTCTTTTAGGAGTCCTCTGTACATCCACCAAAGGTAATACTTTAGTTCTAAGAAAAAGTCTAGCAGATGCCACTTAGTGTAATATTCTTTTCATCTAAGACAATTTTAATAAAATAACATTTTTACGGGTGACTTACAGTAAGTATCCAAAAGTGTTTCTGTGAACTAAACAATAAGACCTATTTCTCTGTGTACCTTATATTTTCTTGCACCAGTTTTCTGTTTAAACACTGCACCTGCCTGAGTCAAGAACATAAATTCACAAGTTTAAAGTTGTTTATAGAATGTGAAATGGTACCGTATTTGCCAATGTCTTGGATAAAACCTCCAAATATGATTTCTGACCTGAGTGCATTTATCCCTTTGACTTTCTTGTATCAGGTCTTTTTCAGTGATAGTAAACTCATATTTCTGTCTCTCCACCTCAACCTGCCAGTCTTGAAGGTCTTTGTGATACTGTATTAGCATCTCTTCAAGAATGATCTGTCAGTGAGAGCACCAAGCATTTAGATAAAGTATTACATACAATATGAGTATGAACACTGTATGTGTACGATGTTTGTATGTGTCACCTCACAGATGAGGTCTTGCTGGTAGAAAGTGGGGCTGCCTGAAGCTTGTACTGTCAGAATGGTGAGAACGCTCTCCCCTGGCGCTAGACGGCCGCTCTCAGGACGTATCTCTACAGTCTGCGTTCAAAATTGCAAACAAGTGCACATGGTTACATAGTATCCATATGTATTTGAACACATATGTGACCCTGGTTGAGATTTACACAACTATTTAAAACTCTGCAATCTGAGGGTGCAAAAAATCAAAAAATTTTGAAGTTGTTAATCAGATGCGCTGTAGCAGGCTGTTGCTAAGAAGAAACGGGTTTGTTTTAGCAGTCCTTATTGGCTTACCGCTATAATGGCGCTGTGGAGAGTAGATAAACCTGAAAGCTGAAAATCTAAGGTGGCATTCACACTTGAAGTTTAGTTCGGAACGGGGCATGGTTCGCATGAAAAATCGCTAATGTGCACCTGGCTACCGAACCTGAGACTACCTGAAGGAGGTGGTCTGTGTTTGGTTGCTCCCGAACTGTGGTGCGGTTCGCATGAAAATGGAAACTAATGAACGAACACAGGCAAAAAACTAACACGGGGAAAATGAACACAGAAAAAACTACCGTGGCCGAGAAGTGCAAAACAAAACAACAAGTTGCAAAACTAAAAACAAATCTAAAAGCAAAATAAAAAATCCAAAATCAAAATGACAAATCTGAAAATGCAATTTCAAATCTAAAAACAGAATAGCAAATTTTAAAACACAACAACAATTCGGGAAACAAAATAACAAGTCAGAAACCACATCGACAAGTCAGAAAAAAAACGACAAGTCAGAAAACACAATGACAAATCAGTCAAACCGGAAAAGGTAGGTATTTGTTGGAATGGGATAGCAGCTGCTGATTGGATGAAACTCCTGTCAATCAAGATATCCAGGACGCTCAATGTTACTATGAGAAAGGACGTGCATATGTGATACAGCGCATATTTATTGATTAACGTTCAAAAGCCACATTTTGCTAATAAAGTTGAAACAGGCTCATCTTGCGTTAGGAGTAGATGCGTGTCTGTTTCACAGTGCATGCATGAGCAGAGTCTTCTCGCGGCGTGAGCCCTGAGCAGCATGCATAGTGCAGCTTAAAAGCGACTGCCTCTGTACCATCTGTGATCATTTTCCCCTCACAAGATACATACAATATAAGCATATACCATGATATGTACTTTAATCTGTGTCCCTGTGGATTATGGTGAGAGAGTGACTGACGGGATCGTTTGTGATCGCTTACAAATATAAACATAAGCCTAAACGCGCACATCTAACGCGTGCGGTGTACGCGATACAGTGCTGCGCATCTCGGCCGATGTGTGAAGCCAAGCTGGAAAGCGATAACTTTGCTATGGTTTTGTTTGTACAACTGTAAAAAAAATAGAACGAAACGAATATAAAGAGACGTTCAGAACAACTCAGCCACACCGCACGCGTCAGATGCGCGTTTTCACAGGATAAGCTTACGTTTATATTTATAAGCGAAAACCAGTGGTGTAAAGAGTACCTGAAAACCATACTTAAGTAAAAGTAAAGATACCTTGCAGCGAAAACTACTCCCTTACAAGTCACCAATTCAAAAATGACTTCAGTAAAAGTCTTAGAGTATCTGAATTTAACAGTACTTGAGTATTTTACTCGTACTGAATGTAGGCTCAAAGCAGCACTAGTCTTCAACACTTAAGAGACATGTCAGTGAAAAACAAGAAACAGTTGATTCATGAGGAGAGCAATCACATTTATTTTCTTAAATCATAATAAGACTGAACACCTCAAAATTGCAACAAATCATGGTCGACACCATAACCTACGTCTATTACAAACACTCAAGTCTCATTTAAGCTCAAGTGATCATAATAAACCAAACTCTTTCAAAAGGTTTCTTCAATATAACGGATAAATAAAATAATGTTAAGTCAAATTAAAAAGTCAAAGCCTTTTTGTGTCACGGTCTGAGCAGAAGAACCCAAGTGCAGGCAACGGCGATGAAGGGGTTAACAGATATATTTATTACAAATAACAAGACAAAAGAAAAACCCACGAGGGGGTGTCAAACCAAGAACGAACTAAAATACAAAACTAGAACAAAAACTTCCCACGAGGGGGCCAAAAAACAGCAGGACGAAATAACAAAACTAAACACGACCAAACGTCAAAGTAAAATACAAGGAAGTTAAATAATAATCCAAAAGACAAGCAAGACAAGGCAGGACAAGATGAGAGACTCACAGAGTTGCAGTCTTGGGAGACGTAGCGCTAACACACCAAACACATACACAATAGTGTAGTCCTGGGGGACTTAGGAGGAGTCCGGGGGAACAGTCTTTGGCCCTGGGAGTCTCCCAGGGACCGGCTGGACAGGGCTTGACGCCGGCTGGAAGGCCGGCTGGACAGGGCTTGACGCCGGCTGGAAGGCCGGCTGGACAGGGCTTGACGCCGGCTGGAAGGCCGGCTGGACAGGGCTTGACGCCGGCTGGAAGGCCGGCTGGACAGGGCTTGACGCCGGCTGGAAGGCCGGCTGGACAGGGCTTGACGCCGGCTGGATCAGGCCGGACTGGACGCCGGCTGGATCACCGGACTGAGACACAGACTGGACACGGACTGACACGACTGGACACGGACTGACACAGACTGGACGCCGGCTGCACCGGATGGACGCCGGCTGCACCGGACTGGACGCGGGCTGGACACGGACTGGATGCCGGCTGGACCGGACTGGACGCCGGCTGCACCGGACTGGACGCCGGCTGCACCGGACTGGACGCCGGCTGCACCGGACTGGCGCCGGCTGCACCGGACTGGCGCCGGCTGCACGGACTGGGCGCCGGCTGCACGGACTGGACGCCGGCTGGACCACCGGACTGGACGCCGGCTGGACCAGACTGCACGTGCGCTGCACCGGCTGGGTTGGAGTCCACGCTGCCCGCCGCTGCCTCTCTTCTCCGCCGAGCCACCCGCTGGTGGTCGGGTGATGGAAGGAGGTATAGGCAGGCTGGCTCGGCTGGGACTCCTCGGAGGTGGATCCCCAGACTCTCGTCTCCCCCGCTTGCCACCCAGGCTGACTGGTGGAGACGAGACTGCAGGGGCTGAGGGAAGGTGTGGCGTTCCCCAGGTGGCACCCCACTACACAATCCTCCGCAATAGGAGGTAGGCGGGAGCTTGAGGAGCCTGGGTGGTCGCTGGAGGAGAGGCCATTAACCATGTCTTTGAATGACCCCCTGACCATTCTCTCTCGGTCCTCCAGAGATGGAGGGTTGACCAGGCCCGCAAGGAAGAAGGCGTTCATAACAGCCTCGGGGAGAAAGCCTCTCCTCCTTGCCGATGCCTGGGCATATTCGGCGAGGCCCGGTCGCCCTGCGGAGGAAACGGCGTCGCCCCTCTGGATCCTGGCAGTGTTGACGCCACCAATCGGCCAACTCCCGCCTGGTAGAGGCCGAGGTGCTGCCTGCTGGTTCATAGTGGCTGTGGATTCTGTCACGGTCTGAGCAGAAGAACCCAAGTGCAGGCAACGGCGATGAAGGGGTTAACAGATATATTTATTACAAATAACAAGACAAAAGAAAAACCCACGAGGGGGTGTCAAACCAAGAACGAACTAAAATACAAAACTAGAACAAAAACTTCCAACGAGGGGGCCAAAAAACAGCAGGACGAAATAACAAAACTAAACAAGACCAAACGTCAAAGTAAAATACAAGGAAGTTAAATAATAATCCAAAAGACAAGCAAGACAAGGCAGGACAAGATGAGAGACTCACAGAGTTGCAGTCTTGGGAGACGTAGCGCTAACACACCAAACACATACACAATACACGAGCACAGGACAAAGAAACATGAGGGTAAATATAGGAACACAAACGAGGGATAACGACATGGGGCAGGTGTGGTACATTAAACACTTAGGGAAGGATAACGAGGAAACGAGATGGCGGGAACAGAGACGAGACACTGGAAAAACACATGAGAGGCATAAACATCTCATGGTCTTCCCACATAAAACCCAAGAACTCTGCCCCGATCCCACCACACGACTAGAATTTCATAAACAAGACGGTGGGACCGTGACATTTTGAACTGGACATGCTGGTTTTGGCCTCATCATCAGCTGCTGTCATGTCCTCATTTCACATATAAACCGCCAGCGATTGACATTGATAAACCTAACCTAACCCTAATTGATAATGCACTCGTATTCACATAAAGAAGCCATGTTGACAAGTTTTAGTAAGTAAGAGCAAAACCCACAAGATATAGTACCTTCAATGCCCTGTAAATGGCAATATTAATTCTTCTGTATCAAAAATAAACTGCCGCAAAAGAATGATAGGTACCAGGCGAAATGTAATGTGTAATTGCATTATTCATTACAAATGTAGTGGAGTAAAGAGTACATACTGTATGCTTGTTCAAAAATGTAGTCAAGTAGAGAGTAAAAGTTGCTAATATCTTTAATACTCAGTACAACTAAAAAGTAGCCAAAAAGATACTTAAGCACAGTAACTAAGTACATTTACTCCAATACTTTATACCACTGGCGAAAACAAACGATCGCGTCAGTCACTCTCTCACCATAACCAACAGGGACACAGATTAAAGTACATATCATGTTATATGCTTATATTGTATGTATCTTGTGAGGGGAAAATGATCACGGATGGTACACAAGCAGTCGCCTTTCAGCTGCACTATGCGTGCTGCTCAGGGCTCATGCAGCGCATGCATGAACGGTGAAACAGACACGCATCTACTCCTAATGCAAGATGAGCCCGTTTCAACTTTATTAACAAAATGTGGCTTTTGAACCTTAATCAATGAATATGCGCTGTATCACATATGGATGTCCTTTTTTATAGTAACTTGATTGACAGGAGTTTCATCCAATCAGCAGTAGCTATCCCCATTCCAACAAAATACCTACCTTTTCCGGTTTGACTGATTTGTCGTTGTGTTTTCTGACTTGTCGTTTTGTTTCTGACTTGTCGATGTGGTTTCTGACTTGTTATTTTGTTTCCCGAATTGTTGTTGTGTTTTATGATTTGCTATTTTGTTTTTAGATTTGATATTGTGTTTTCAGATTTGTCATTTTGATTTTGGGGGTTTTATTTTGCTTTTAGATTTGTTTTTAGTTTTGCGATTTTTTGTTTTGTTTTGCACTTCCCGGCCACCGTAAAAAACAACCAAAATGAACATACCTGTGACAGTGAGCCTGCATTGTATTTGCGCATTGCGAGTGGAATCAGAGCGGCAGGTCAATGGTAATACACTGTTTCCTCAAAATAGTCTGCTTGTTTGCAAGCAGCAGAAAGTTAACCCAACATACAGTTAACCCAAATGTCGTTTATTTTGCTGCGCATAATTGCACCAAATTAATAACACAATATGTTGATCCATGCGGCCTAAGCTTTACAAATTTAAGAGGGTAATTCCCAAAGAGCGGGCAGCAGCGAGTGAAGTTTGTAGGCGTGTTTCTAGCCATTTTTGTTAGCGATTTTGCTGCTTCACTCACAAAAAATTAATTGATATATTTATGGTACACTGTAAAAAAACTGTAATTTTACAGACTTTTTCTGTTATTTTTACATATAAAATCGTAAAATTGCTTAAAAACTAAAATTTTCATCAAAAACACCCCTATTTGGCAACCAAAAATCCTCCCTTTCCCATACAGTGGTATATGACCTTATAATATTACTCTGCCGACTCTGGCGTNGGGAAGGAGACCACGCTGCCCGCCGTTGCCTCTTCTTCTTACGCCTAGCCACCCGGCTGGTGGTCGGGTGATGGAAGGAGGTAAACGGCACGGCTGGCTCCGGCTGGGACTCCTCGGAGGTAGTTCCCCAGGACTCCCTCCTTCCTCGCCTACCTCGTAGGCTGACTGGTGGGGAAGCTGCAGGGGTTGAGGAGGGAGGAACTGAGTTACCCAAGATGGCGACCGCCACTACACAATCCTCCGGAATGGGAGGTAGGCGGGAACTTGAGGAGCCTGGATGGTCGCTGGAGGAGAGGTCATTAACCATCTCCTGGAATGACCCCCTGACCATCCTCTCTCGATCCTCCAGAGATGGAGGGTTGACCAGGCCCGCCAGGAAGAAGGCGTTCAGAATGGCCTCGGGAAGAAAGCCTCTCCCCCTTGCCGATGCCTGGGCATACTCGGCGAGGGCCCGATCGCCCTGTGGAGGAAACGGACCGTCGCCCCTCTGGATCCTGGCAGTGGTCGACTGCCACCAATCGGCCAACTCCCGCCTGGTAGAGGCCGAGGTGCTGCCTGCTGGGTTCATTGAGGACTCGTGTATTCTGTCACGGTCTGAGCAGAAGAACCCAAGTGCAGGCAACGGCGATGAAGGGGTTAACAGATATATTTATTACAAATAACAAGACAAAAGAAAAACCCACGAGGGGGTGTCAAACAAAGAACGAACTAAAATACAAAACTAGAACAAAAACTTCCGACGAGGGGGCCAAAAAACAGCAGGACGAAATAACAAAACTAAACAAGACCAAACGTCAAAGTAAAATACAAGGAAGTTAAATAATAATCCAAAAGACAAGCAAGACAAGGCAGGACAAGATGAGAGACTCACAGAGTTGCAGTCTTGGGAGACGTAGCGCTAACTCACCAAACACATACACAATACACGAGCACAGGACAAAGAAACATGAGGGTAAATATAGGAACACAAACGAGGGATAACGACATGGGGCAGGTGTGGTACATTAAACACTTAGGGAAGGATAACGAGGAAACGAGATGGCGGGAACAGAGACGAGACACTGGAAAAACACATGAGAGGCATAAACATCTCATGGTCTTCCCACATAAAACCCAAGAACTCTGCCCCGATCCCACCACACGACTAGAATTTCATAAACAAGACGGTGGGACCGTGACATTTTGAACTGGACATGCTGGTTTTGGCCTCATCATCAGCTGCTGTCATGTCCTCATTTCACATATAAACCGCCAGCGATTGACATTGATAAACCTAACCTAACCCTAATTGATAATGCACTCGTATTCACATAAAGAAGCCATGTTGACAAGTTTTAGTAAGTAAGAGCAAAACCCACAAGATATAGTACCTTCAATGCCCTGTAAATGGCAATATTAATTCTTCTGTATCAAAAATAAACTGCCGCAAAAGAATGATAGGTACCAGGCGAAATGTAATGTGTAATTGCATTATTCATTACAAATGTAGTGGAGTAAAGAGTACATACTGTATGCTTGTTCAAAAATGTAGTCAAGTAGAGAGTAAAAGTTGCTAATATCTTTAATACTCAGTACAACTAAAAAGTAGCCAAAAAGATACTTAAGCACAGTAACTAAGTACATTTACTCCAATACTTTATACCACTGGCGAAAACAAACGATCGCGTCAGTCACTCTCTCACCATAACCAACAGGGACACAGATTAAAGTACATATCATGTTATATGCTTATATTGTATGTATCTTGTGAGGGGAAAATGATCACGGATGGTACACAAGCAGTCGCCTTTCAGCTGCACTATGCGTGCTGCTCAGGGCTCATGCAGCGCATGCATGAACGGTGAAACAGACACGCATCTACTCCTAATGCAAGATGAGCCCGTTTCAACTTTATTAACAAAATGTGGCTTTTGAACCTTAATCAATGAATATGCGCTGTATCACATATGGATGTCCTTTTTTATAGTAACTTGATTGACAGGAGTTTCATCCAATCAGCAGTAGCTATCCCCATTCCAACAAAATACCTACCTTTTCCGGTTTGACTGATTTGTCGTTGTGTTTTCTGACTTGTCGTTTTGTTTCTGACTTGTCGATGTGGTTTCTGACTTGTTATTTTGTTTCCCGAATTGTTGTTGTGTTTTATGATTTGCTATTTTGTTTTTAGATTTGATATTGTGTTTTCAGATTTGTCATTTTGATTTTGGGGGTTTTATTTTGCTTTTAGATTTGTTTTTAGTTTTGCGATTTTTTGTTTTGTTTTGCACTTCCCGGCCACCGTAAAAAACAACCAAAATGAACATACCTGTGACAGTGAGCCTGCATTGTATTTGCGCATTGCGAGTGGAATCAGAGCGGCAGGTCAATGGTAATACACTGTTTCCTCAAAATAGTCTGCTTGTTTGCAAGCAGCAGAAAGTTAACCCAACATACAGTTAACCCAAATGTCGTTTATTTTGCTGCGCATAATTGCACCAAATTAATAACACAATATGTTGATCCATGCGGCCTAAGCTTTACAAATTTAAGAGGGTAATTCCCAAAGAGCGGGCAGCAGCGAGTGAAGTTTGTAGGCGTGTTTCTAGCCATTTTTGTTAGCGATTTTGCTGCTTCACTCACAAAAAATTAATTGATATATTTATGGTACACTGTAAAAAAACTGTAATTTTACAGACTTTTTCTGTTATTTTTACATATAAAATCGTAAAATTGCTTAAAAACTAAAATTTTCATCAAAAACACCCCTATTTGGCAACCAAAAATCCTCCCTTTCCCATACAGTGGTATATGACCTTATAATATTACTCTGCCGACTCTGGCGTCCCAAAAGCTCACCGGCGCCATCTTGTGCAACTAGCGAATTTATTATATATCCTTATATCCTGTAATTTTACATAGAAAAAAATATTTTACGGGATATTTCTGTCACTCCAGCTGACAATTTTTTTTACAGTGTAAGAAATTTGCTAAATATCTTCATGTAACATGATCTTCACTAAATATTCTATTGTTTTTGGGCATAAAAAATCGATAATTTTGACCCATACAATGTTTTGTTGGCTTTTGACAAAAATATCCTTGTGCTACTTAAAGGGGACATTTCATGAAAATCTGACTTTTTCAATGTTTAAGTGCTATATTCGGGTGTGTGGTGCATCTACCAACTCAGAAAACGTGAAAAATGACAATCCAGTAACTTTGTTTACGTGAGCCTATCTCTGCAAGCCTCAGATTTCGCTCGCTTTCTGACGTAGGTTAGTCGTTTTTATTATAATATTACCGCCCCCTTTTCTGAACGTGTCCACCCATGGCGCTGTCGCCATTTTTGTTTTCGCAAGCGACATATGTGAATTAGTTCCGACACCATGGCAAAAGTAAGCAAAGCATGCTAAGTGTTCTGTTGTTGGCTGCACAGAGCAGCACAGAACACTGTTCCCAGCCTGACATGAGAGCAATGGATTTATTTTGTTTTCAATGTAAATCCACCAGACTGAACGAGGCAAAGCTGCAAATAAAGACATTGTAAGTACCGTTATTTTTTAAGTAAGACCTCAGGGACCTGTGGCAACTTAAAAGTAGGTAAAACGTCATTGTGAAACGTTTGTCCGTTCACGCAAAGAAAGCAATGTGTGTGGCTTGTAAACACGCGACGGGATTGTCCTGTGTAACGTTACTTTCACTTAGAGAAAACGCGATGCGTTTGTCTTGAGTATCTTCACTTATAGAAAGCAGTGTGTATGGTCTGTAAACAAACGATGAGTTTGTCTAGAGTATCTTCACTTATAGAAAGCAGTGTGTATGGTCTGTAAACACGCGACCGGTTTGTCATGTGTAATTTCGCATGTAGAAAACATGACGCCTTTGTTAGGAGTCTGTTCGCTTTTAGAATACAATGTGTTTGGTGTTTAAAGACGTAAACAGCGTTTCTCATTCGCTTTATGTAACCCTTCTTTTGTCGATGGAAGCACAGGCTCACAGCCCTGTCTGAATTTTCTGTGAAAAGGGGGCGGAGACTAGCAGCTCATTTGCACTTAAAGAGACACACACCAAAACAGCACGTTTCTCCTCATATGCAAAACTGGGCAATAAGGGCATGGTATAATAAAAGATCTGCGGTGTATTTTGAGGTGAAACTTCAGACACATTCTGTGGACCCCTAAGATTTATATTACATTTGTGTAAAGTAGAAAGAAACCTCTTCTTTAAGACTACTTAAGGTTTTGTGGTCCAGGTTCACATATACAGTAAATAGTATATATCTCATATAAGGTCCAGTCACAATATTAAAAGAAATGGTTAACCCAAAAATGAAAATTCTGTCTTTATTTACTAGCCATCATAAACCTAAACTCATGAAGTACTGGTGCATAAAGATTCGTAGAAAAATGTCCTTTAGTGTTACACAAAACAAAAATTGTATTTCTGGGGAAACTATTTCTTTAAATCTACCCACCTGTTGGCAGTCTACATTCCATTTATACAAGACTTGGTCTGTATGTGAGACGTTGGTCAAAAAAATTATTCGCGTACTTCGAGAGCTCACTGGAATATCACCGAAACACACCCTCTCCTCTGACAGGAACACCACCTACACACAAACACACGTTGCTATTCCTACAAACAAGGTCATTTATTGACATAATGGTCAACACACACATGTGTGTACAGTAGCACATTTCTTTTCTTACCTGTCCAGGTACTGGGATTTTTTGAGTGCTAGGCATAGTAATACATCCATCTTTCACCTGAATGGGTTCTGAGTGTCCTTCATCGAAGCCATGGCCCTCAAAAGTAACAAACATGCTGTCTCCCTCCAGCACATGAATAGGAATGTCCACCTGTAAAACATATGGCACCAATCTCAGTGCTAGACCTTACAGCACACAATTTAGTGGCTAGACTAGCACCAAACCAGCACTAACAGCATACAGTAAATCAGCCTGGACCAGTATGGAAGCTGATATTACAAACACTAATATTAAGAGGTAGTAATTAATTTTTGAGGATGTAGTGAAGGAGTAACTAACACTATATGTTTTAGCCTCCAGTGGTGAGAAAATCCACTCCACAAGGGCTGTGTGTCCTGGCTCCAGCTCTCCGTCAGGGTTCAGACACTGTAAGACAGGGTGACTGAAGTTTTCTTCCATCAGCTGCTCCAGTGGAGTGGTGTCGATGTGGTATCTTAGTGGGAGATCACCTGCGTTATACAGCTCATACACCTGTGCAGAAAGTTTAGGGTCGCTTACTCATTCTTTATTAATATTGTTAATATTAATAATTAATATTGTTCCCACTTTTAAGAATAATAGTAAACTCATCAAAACTATGAAATAACACACATTTAAATATGCTTTAGGAATTATGTTGAAACTAAAAATTCAATATTTTAGCATCTTCAATGTAGTCACTTCTTTGCAAAATTGTTATTTTGTCATTTTATCATTCAGCTTCTTAAGGGTCTCGGCCCAGTTGCATAAAGCACCTTAAGTGTAATTTTCCCTTAAGTGTGTCCTTAAGTATACCTTAAGTTTTACTTAAGTTATTCTCCTATTGTCTTTGGTAAAGGAAAATCACCTCTTAAGTATGACACTTAAGGGAAAAACTTAAGGTGCTTTATGCAACCGGGCCCTCACCCTGGAATACTTTTAAAGTATTGAAGGAGTTCCCATCTATTCTGGACTCTTATTGGCTGCTTTTTCTTAATTTCCAGTCTGGTCATTCATTTAAAGAAAGTTTTGTAAAGAATAATAATATAAAGAACTATTCTGACACTAATTACACAGTGTAACAATTTTTTGTTTCGCCTGACCTTTTTATTGTTCTTATACAATTCTGTGTTGCTAATTACTGTGGTAATATTTATTTTCATGTAGCATCAATGTTTTAGTGTATATTAAGCTCAAGTAAATTTTGAGCTTATATCATAAACACAGTGTAACAAATTGTTGTTTCGCCGGACCTTTTTATAGTTCTGTACAATTCTGTGGTGCTATTGTGGTGTTATTTATTTTCATGTAGCATCATTGTTTTAGTGTATATTTAGCTCAAGTAAATTTTGAGCTTATATCATTAATTACGACATATCAGTATATTGCAAAAAAGAAAAACTTTTCACATATTCAAAAAATTATTTTCCAATTGTCACTGTCAGAAAATTCTAAAAATGTCTGTAGCACAGGGAAGGTGGGATGGTAGGACATCTGGAACTTGGTTCGTGAGGACAGTATTAGTCATAAAAGACAAAAACGATCAAATGTACACTTCTGAAGTTTTGGACGACTCGTTTTTAGTAATTGTTATGTCAAACTGTTGTTTTGAGCTCAGTGTTGTGCATGCCAGTACCTTGTAATTTCTGCGTAAGAGTAATAATTACCGAAATGTATAAATGTGTGAAAATATTTTTTTGTGAGTACCATCAATGGTACAAAATCATATTCAGCATGTTAAACTTCATAAAAAGTAAAAATTGAGCGAAACACCACTTTAAAAAAAATTGTTACATTGTTTTACAAGTATTTTCAAACTTTGACCAGCAGTGTATGATCCCTTTCTACTGTATTTGACATCACAGCTCAGGACTGTCATCAGTGAAAGGCTTGAGACTTTACAGAAGTTACATTGACCTGTGTGGGTGGGCTGAACCCTCCAATTGCCACAGGGGCAAATGAGTGTCTGTTTGAAGGTAGATGAATGTAGCGTCTATCTCTTTCCACAGTTACTCCTATAAAATTTAGCTAGAGAAAACAGATCATGCAACATATTTAAAATAACATTTTATTTGAATGTCTATATAAAAAAAGTGATGCATGGGATGACAAAAACTATGAAAAAATATTGGTTTCACCAGTATCTCTCTTCCATGTGAAAGTTTCAACAGGACCGGAAGACGATTTGTTCCTACAAAGTCATGTCTGCAAGAAAATCATAATCCATCTTACTTTTTTTGTAACACCACAACACTTCAGTGAAGACTAAAGGGTTGTGCTTTGGGTCTGACCTGTATGTGAACTGAACTGCCCTCTGTTGGCTGGGCTGGAGTTTACCAGAGCGTGGAGAGACCAAGAAGAGTCTGTGGTCTTGAACCTTCATCATGTGAAGCTCAGAAGGGCTGAAATCTCCATTCTCAGCCCAGTGTTCAAGCTCAATCTGTTGATCCTCTGGGAACAAAAATGACCTGAGAGAAAAATGAGTCTGTAATTTTATTCCAATATTCCAAAGGTGTGAAACCTGGTCATAATGATGTCATGGATCCTCACCATTCTACAGGTATACTTCCAGTGTTCTTAAACATGAGCAGAATACTGGAAGGCTCTGAGCTTAGTGGAGCCGCACTAAAGTTAAAATCCATCATGGCCGAGGTAAAGACAGCAGGACAGCGTTGAAGACTGCAGGAAGTTTTAATAGGTATAAAAAAACAACAAGGCTGTGAGAGACAATGAATTCATAGCCTTTTCAGGTATACCATAACAATAAAGCTACAATTGTACTGTTGTTTATGACAGCACAAGACAGCTGAAATGAAAGATGTGCCTTATGATTTCAATCCAACATAAAGTATTACCTGTGTCTGGTGGGCACCCTGAAGGTAAGCTCAGATGGCCTGGGATCTCTGCGCAGACAAGTATTGAGTGTGTCCAGATTGAAGAAGTGCCAGAGCTGTAGTTTGCTCAGCCTCTCCACACTGCCACAGCTACGGACATCTGTCACCTCCAGTGTGGGGTACACGCCTTCTGCCTGCACCTGGCACACTGACTGGGGCTCTTCACCCACAGAGCCTGGAAAAGAAACAGAACAGAAAAATGCACTGTTCCATATTGGTTAACAGATACAAAGGAGTTAATGCTTTTAAACCCAGAACTGCAGTTTTAACATAAACAGCATTCTTTTTGTACACTACCAGATGCATTGATGATGTAGTAACCGATGGTCCAGCAGTGATGGGCTCTGCGAGCCAGTTTCACAGTGCAGCGGACCTGTAGCCTGCAGTGTGCAGGAATGGTTCCCTTTACATTCTCCATCTCCAGAACTGAAAAAAATACAGCTGTGTTTCACCAGGGTCAAGGATGAATGCTATTTCCACTGCCCTTGTAATGAATGTGTGGCTACATGACATATTAAGGATAACATACTGTACAACAACTACATCAGTTAAATGTGTCTGAAATACTGGGCTTTGGAAACGTTTCTACATACAGTATTCACAGAACCAAATCAAAGTACAAATCTCCTACCCAAAGGATCTTGAGTCATGTCTTCAGGAAGATCTGTAACAGTGATGCTCTGCTGTGCGCTCAGACAGTAACTGAAGGCACAGGAGCTGTTGTTCAGTAGAGGAACATCAAAGGACTTGCAGCTTCCAATAAGCACCTCACCCAGATCTATAATAGGATGCTCTGCCTGAGATAAATCATTTTAGAATATTTAGAAACATTCACACAAAAATAACCAAGTGAATGTCCACGTTGACACTTGACATAGGCAAAATCAATATGAAATAAACCTTATTACAGTGGGACACTACACAAAAGTCTGAGAGTGCATTTGTTGGCAGAATGTTTCATTTAAACCTGGACATAAAGGAAAATAAAAGAAAAGCTGTGATGTTCAGTTTTCTTTTTTTCATTATAACAAATGGTGCCAACTAACAATCTGAGCAGCAAGATTTCAGATCTACTGTAGTGGTAAATTTAGTCTTAATATTTGAATAACACACCTCTAGACAGCCTTTAGATGCCAATCCGACTGCTTTAACTGTAAGATGGGACTTCTTGCACTGTGGTGTTTGAACAGGCCAGTACATAAGACTAGCCTTCAGGTTGTACATCATCTCTTGCGGAGGAGCAAAAGACCACTTCTGTACCTAAAATCAAACAAATCGCTCAATTTATATGTCTACTATTTTGTCCTAAAACACCACATAAACATTCAATTCAATTTTAGTTATATAGCGCTTTTCACAATGTGCGTTGTTCCAAAGCAGCTTTACAGGAGCAAATAAGAAAAACACAGAAAGGTAAAACACAGCACAGTGCATGGTGTTTATAGACCAAGCAAGATCATTCTAATAAATCATATCTAATAAATAAATGAATAAATAAATGCAGTCTCCCGGTGAGCATGCCAACACTGCACTGCTGTGGCAAGACATAAATATGGCAGCAGTACCTTGGATTCATTGGGTTGGAGTGTCCCTGAATCTGGATATACAGACAAAACTCTTTGGTCGGATCCACACAGCTTCCACTGGAACTCCACGGGCATCCTGCTCAAGTTTTTCACCCACAGGTTTCGTTCAGAGCAGGAGCCCACTGCCGTGGGCTTAAAGAAGAGACTTCCACCCTCCTCCACAGCCATAGAAGGTTTCTCTGTTGCAGCAACCACATTCAGCACCTGCAAAAAGATTAAATTGTAGAAATTCTGTAAGATAAGATGGTCCAGCACACTATTTCAGCGATTTCATTCTCATAAAGCCCAAGCTGTGGTTGCTTTAACTGGACATGTTTCTCTGTAGTTCAAGACATTTCATTACTCGTCCAAGTAGCTCAGTTGCGGCTTCAGTTGAAACCACTTGGACAACTGACTAAATGTCTTGAATAGAACCATTGAATAAAAAATACTAGCAGATATCACAGAATACATGCAATTGACAGGATTATCTACTGTAGCTCTGAACTTCCCAAACTTCAGACAAATACGGCCCCATAAAAACACACCATTTTTGGGGGGTAAAAAAGAACAATAGAATACAAATAAAAATGTGTGTAACACTGCAAAAATAAATAAATAAAATCTTACTCTGTATTTTTGCCTTGTTTTCCAGTACAAATGTGTAAAAAAATATTAAATAAAGATAGCAATGGAAAAAATGACTTTTAGATTTTTATTCTTAATTTTTTTAAATCAAAATTAAGTCAGTTTATGCTTAAAACAAGCAAAAACATCTTCCAATGGGGTAAGCAAAAAGCGAAATTCATGTTTCAGTAAGCTCAGTCAATTATTTTTTTATTTATTTGTTCACATTGAGATATTTTTGCTTGTTTTAGTTTTTTTTGCTTTTTTTAAATGTATCTTTATTTAAGATATTTTAGACATTTGTACTGGAAAACAAGACAAAATACTAAGAAATTATTATTATTTTGCAGTGAATAAAGTCAATTCTCTGACTGCACAAAAATATCACGTTTTTTTAAGTGGAGGTAACATGCTATTATGACTTCTTTACACTATAAAACGTGCTGGCTTCTCAAGCTGAACAAGGTCAACTTCTCTTTTCGAACATGGATTCCCGTTTCGTAACAAGGGTTCTTAGTCCCTTATTGGACAATGTTATATAAACGGTGGATATAACGCTGGATTTGGAGATCGATTGAAACTGATAGATGCCAGACATGAACCGCACGCGGTAAGTCAAACTAACTAATATGTCGGTGTTTTGTTGGCAATCGGCATAATGTAAACAACACACCTTAAGTTAGTGAATCAACAGTCACTATTGTCTGGGATAATGCAATGATGTATCATATAGCTGTATCTGTCTTTTATAAATTTGATCAGCCTGAATTCGAAGATACAATGTATACAATATTACTATACTCAAGATTAATCTGAGATTGGCGGAAACTGTGTGTGCTACCTCATCTTTAAGCAGCTTTATGTAAATTATGTGAATTACTTCCATAAAATCTGCATATCATATCCCAGTGGAGGGTAAGATGATGAAAAAATATATAATTTAAGTCTACACAGCATACTGTTCACATATGACATTAAAGTGTGTAACAAGCTACAGTCAGTTCACGAGTCTTAAAAAAAAAAGTGACTCTAATTGAATATTTTAAAATTTTGATATGCCATGCCCCCCAGAAATACTGCTACGGCCCACAGCTTGGGAAGCATTGATCTAGCTATTATACTGCCATGAAGGAGCCTGTATTAACCTGTGTGTGTTTGGGGCTGGCATTTAGCTGCAATGTCAAAGGCATACTGGCAGTGTGATCCTGGGATGGAGTCGATCTGAATGTGAGAATTTGGTGGTGACCAGGTGGCACCAGACCAATAGGTGGCAGCACACATACTGAGGGACACTCCTCTGAGTCCAGTTTGAAGGTCATTGGCAGGTCCCCTGTGTTCTTCAAGAGAATATTGCGGTATGACACCTGTTTCAGTGCAGGAAATACCTACACAGGACACAGGGAGATGGACAGTTTTCAAACTTAAAGTAAACAACATAAAGTATGGTATAATTAGATTAAACAGTATGTCAAAAACATTGCCAGACTCACTATTCGAGAGTGTTGAAGAGAGAAGCTAGGGACGAAATGCTCTTTTCCAGGCTGAAAAGAGTGACCGCTCACCCTGACTGTAAAGCACCAGGGTGGACACAAAGTGTGATCATCCACATATCTATTGCCTTTCAGAACCTGGGGATAACAAAATCAACCGTTAGAGACCAAGTCACAGATGTATTGCCTCACAAAAATATGCTCACATTCATCTCAGTTTCCCGTTACCTTGTAAAAAGCAAAACACTCAAGCTGTTCTGCATGGAAGCTGTTCTGCTGGTTGGGAACGTATGCCACTCTGAAGGTTGTGGACTTTAGAGGGCTCAGTTCGCAGGAGAGAGGAGAGATGGAGAAACAGTTGGTGCCAGGAGTCCATGCCAGACAGATCTTGCCCTTTGTGTGGTTGGTTATGGAGACTGACTTAGATGTTGTGCCATCATAAAAAAGGAGCTCAGAAGGTTGAGCCGTAACATGGTGGGTAGAGAACTTAGATGGGTTTGATGTGTTTTCAAGTCCTAATTCTGCTTCAGGTGCTGAATTACTGTGGAAATACTCTTCTAGAGAACTCCGTGGTCTGAAGAGGGGAGTGGAGTTGTCTTCTGCTGCAATCTAAAGTAGGAAGATGCACAGGATCTATTATTATACTACATGGCCAAGTGTCTGTGATAAGTTATTAACTTTCATCTAATTATAACAGATATATACCTACTAACACATACTAAAACAAGATCATATGAATTCATACAAATTAGCCACCTTGTAAAATAGTTACCAATTCCTGTGAAATTGTGTTGGACAGAAAAACATCTGCATTAAAGACAGACAAACACCTGCAAAGCTCCGCTATCATCCAGCTTCAGTTTATGTTCTTCCAGCATGGCACTCAGTATGTCTGGAGGGTAACAGGTGAGTCCTCTTAACAGATTTGATCTGTCCTTATTCAAGTGTCTGGGGTTTAAAATGGCTGGTTTCAACTGCTCTGAATGACAGGTGCCAATCAAATCCAGAAACAAAGGCTCCTTTAAGGAAGAACAGCGTAATCAAACACATATTAGACTAAATCATCACACACATAAAGAGACAGACAGATATATCTACCAACTCACCCTGTGGAGAAGCAAGCAGGTCAGTATCTTGTGATGAGCAATAGGGTGGTGTGGTCGAAACTTCACACGCAAGGTGAGTCTGCTGTTGCCTGGCAGGGTGCCTCCAGGTTGGTCAACAACGAACACACTGTGGCAAGTGTTCACATCAAACTGGTAATAAGCCAATACTGCAGACGAGTTTATTATCTGTAGTGTGTGAGTGACCTCTGTGCCCTCCTCAACACAGCCAAAGTCCAACACAGAGGTACTTAGAAATACTATTGGTCCTATAGTTGACAGAATTGAAAACATGATATATGAATCTGATGATTCATAACATTTATTATTAGTGTTGGTTATTAACTGCAACTACCGACTGTAGGGCTATACCTACCTACGGAGGATCCAGACACTCTGAGCAGATCTTTGCTTACAGCACCAGGACAGGTAAGACAGAGGTAGTCCACACTTCTGCAGTCCACCGTGAGTGGGGAGAAGCACACAGGGACTTTCAACACTGAATGAGGTTCGATCTTCCCCTCACGCACCTCACAGCGGAACACCACGTCCATAAGAGGCGGTCGTCTCAACCAGGAAAGAGTGAATGTTGTGCTAACCTAACACAGAGAGAAGTTTACTGTGAGAGAAAGAAGATGCATCTGAGCAATAAGCTATTTAAATAAGGAAAGAAAGAAGGAAAGGAATCATACAGTGGACGGGTTGTAGATCTCAAAGTGCCTTTCAAGAGAATCTCCCACTGCCAAGCTGCCAAACTCAAGCGCCTTACAGTCTTCCTCCTGCTCAGCGGTGCAGATCTGGAGATAAGGGTACTTGGCTATAGACAGGAATTTAAAGGTTCAACTTTTTTAATATTTAAGAGAACTATTAGATGAAATTCTCAAAATGGCCCAGTTAAAGCTTCATGTACTCACATAGGCCACACAGAAGTACAGTACAGCTGTTCTCCCCATCATCACCGAAAGCACAGTGGGCCTCGGCCTGGTACACCTGAACTTCCTTTGGTTTAAACTCTACTGTAACCTTGCACTCTTCTCCAGGTTTTAACTGCCCAGTCTCAGGGGAGATATGGAACGGAGGATCCACAGACCACCTGAATCCAGTCTGCAACTTACTAAAAACATACACTATTGTTCAAACGTTTAGGGTCACTGACTTTATGGTTTAGAATAATAGTAAACTCATCAGAACATTTGAAAAATGATACAAGTAAATTCAAATTAAAACAAGAGTATATTTTTGCATCTGTATTCTTTGCTGTCTTAGCCACCATCCATAAGAGCCTCTGAAGTCTCGGAAGATTCTTTAGCAGCTGTATGTATGTTTCATCCTTGCTTACCTAGAGTTATGAAAGACAAAGCTGGTTTGGGAGCTGTGCTGGGCAGCACAGGGTGGCAGCATTACAGTGTCTGGTACTTCCAAAGCATAGTGAGGAATTATAGCACGCAGAGACACCTGGAATGAGCCTTCCTTACACTCGAACTCTATCGTGTCCACACACTCACACTGGAAAGGCAAAGAACAAAGCAATACAATGAAAACACTCAATAGTCATGCAAAATGCGATAGCTACTGTGAAAATTGTTTTACTTTCTCAACCGGCCGAAAAGTGATTGGAAGGGAAAAAGATGTTCCTGGGCTCAGAAGGATAGTCTGTGGAAACAGTGTGTTGAAGAACTTGGACACAGGAGGTCTGTAATTTACCATACAGAAATCAGTCAATATTTTGTCAGTACATATTTTGTCACACATACTGGATTAAATCACTTTTGGGCTTTAACGGACCTAAAGCTCAGTTTTTGGAGTTTTCCATGTATGCTTTTAAGAGAAAGTGCTTTGGTATATTCTAGCCCTGGCTCCCAGCCTTCCCAAACCAGCTCAGCCAGGGTCTCCACTCCAAAAAAGCAGCTTTGGGATCTCTTCCGAACACCACCCGACCTAAAGCTTGACACTTGCTAAAAACAGAAATGCAAGTCATAATTAAAAAGATAGCAAATGTTTATCATTAATATTACTTTACGAATTATTTCATAATATCAGTGAGTGAACCTAAGGATAGCATGAATCGTCCACCTTCCATCTTCAAACGTGCCAAAATAATTTAACAATTTGCACCACCAGATGGCAGTACACATCAGCAAAGCATTTCGGCAGACCGGCTGCAAAAAGCCACGTTATAGTCCTAAGTGTAACACGATTAAATAACTACGATGAACTGCTTGTACTCCGCAGTGGTGGTTTTTTTACGTTGATTTATTTCGAACATACTCTAAACTATACCTATATCTTGTTGTTTGTAAAGTAACAGGGTAAACAAGGAACAGAATCAAATTTGGAAACATTTTAATCAAAGGGTTGGACTGTCTTTTTAGAATTAATGCAGGTAGGAGGTTTAGAAGGCCCCAGACATTGAAGAAAAATGACCAATGTCGACCCACAAAATTTAAGTGACGACTCCATTTTTAAAAGCATACTACACCTCTTACCTTTCTGTGTGGGCGGTGTGTGATTCCAAAGACACCAGAATTCAGAGGATTCACTGGATAATCGGTCAACATTGCAACTAAAACAATGACCAAGTGTGGTTAATATTTGTGAGATTCAAATATTTCATACAATTAAAAAATCAAAGATCAATCTAGTAATTAAATTAATTATAGGCCTAAACCCTAAGGCCAAATAAATGTAACATTGTATATTTCTATTACACATAGGTCTACTCAACGGTTATCCATTTAATGCAAAAGCAAGATCTGTTATGCCTGTCTGAGGTTAAATAAGGCAAGTGTAAATTTATGACCCTGCCACTCAATTCTTTACCTCTATATTTACTTAAGTAATTTGCCTAAAGGAAATCACTGACAGCAAAGGTGATTGCCTGAGAGGATAGTTAAAGTAAATGTTATTGATAAAGTGATGCAGTGGGTGTTCTAGTGCAACCATTTTATGTTTAACGTTAGTTCTCTAAAATGACTGACGTTTAGACAACACAGCCTAAATAATGTAATGATCGCCTAAATCAATTAACGTTATAGCTAAATACGGAATCTATTAAATTAATCGTATCTAATTTTGCTACAGAAACTAACGTTACTTCACTGGTGTTTCACAGTTATGTAATTGCTGTATCTTGTTGTCTGTTTAAAGCACACAAAACCGCAAAGTTATATTTTATTTTACTTAAAGGATAATACTAAAATTAGCTTACCACAGTAGTTCTAACTTACGCCATGTTGTTTTATCAAAAATGGGGAAAACTGAAGGGGAAAATGTGTGTCGTTTTGAAAGTTTTACTGATAGTTTAGTTGTGTATCTGATCTCCATGACAACGACAGACACCGACGAGGGACAAAATACACACAGCAATGGTGTTCGACTTTATGCGACTGAATGCGGTGTTGCGCAGACCGATCGACGTAAAATATACCATGAGAGCCGTAATGCTTTCGTATCTCTCTCGCGGTGTTTTGATGTCATACAGGCCGAAGTCTGTGCAGCGCCACATTAAGTCGACCACACTTTCTCAGGTGAAAGACCTGCAGGTGTAATTTTCCAAATGCATGATTAATGTTTTCAGTTTGCCTCCTTGAGTGCCCGAGTTTACTTGGCAAGTTATTTATTCGCTTCGCTGCAATGCATTTAATCAACATATGAATGTGTCCTATTCTAGTTTGGCTTAGACACACGACTGCACCTCCTCTGCATTCATATTTAATTGTTGGCCTTACACCACACCCCTGTAAAAATGCCCTTTTGGTCACTGAGGTAATTCATCTTTTCGAAAATTAAATGGCCCGGTGACATCAGCATAAGGAGTAGATTATTTTACTTCTCCTTCATTAACTTAATTATTTGCCTATCAGTAAACCCCCATGAGTAATTCATATTTGAAAGGCTGTGGTCATAAATATCAGGGCCCATGTTGTTTATAATGCACTGCAGATTCATCTGTTCTTTAATCACCATCTATGTCAGCTAGAGGTTACAAAGAAAAGAGAGAGATAATGAATATATGGGCCTGAGAGGGGAGATTTTCATTTACAGTTGTAAACCTTTCACTCATCTTTACACAGATTTTCCAGGCATACAAACACACACATGCCTTACAAAATCATTTAATTATTGTAAGTGAGAGAAACTGATTTCTGTCTTTTTATCTTGAACTTTGTGTTTATTTCCTTATTTTCCGAATACATATTTCAACAACATTGTTTGAAATTCACACAGACACAGTCCTGATCTCTTTTATAAATTAGATATAATCTGTAACAGTTAAATAACATTAAAAACACTACAGCAACAACATGACATAAAATAATTGACTTAATAATGTACTGTTCACAGTTTACTCTTATGTTCAATATTTGCTAAGGATATAACAGTTCCTCTGTGTTCTTCAGTCAATGGTTAGTGAAAGAATCTGACACCAGTGACCTCTGGACAATCTTCTGATCATCATCATCATCCACGCTTGCTTGCTTGCCTACATACTATTGAACAAAAGATGTTTTCCTTTATGTACAGCACAAGTGTCAACCTGTGACTTGCAAAGGCTTCTGCATTTGGTTCAACAGCTTACACAGTTTGTCAACCAAAATGTACATGTAACATATAAAGATTTTTATCACATAAGACACATAAGCAGTTTACACTTGCAGTTTACAAGCAGCCTTCAAGAAAAATTATTAAGTGCAAATAAACAGGAAGACCTTTATCATTCATTATTTTAAAATGTCATTAGTGTTTTTATGACTGCAAATGTCCTGTCGATATTCATTAATGAATGTTTCATGAACAAGTGAGGATTAAAGAATGGTTTCAACATCCACAGTTTCAGTCCTTAAATGATGGATTTTATGGATTAGGGAAGTAAAACCTAAAGGCAGTTAGCTGTCCAATTAATGAACGCACATTTACACAACATTTACAGGTGTCATCAGTTCCTCATAAACCGAGTCTGATCTTTCGGTCTCCTCCGATCTCCTCTAGGTCATCATCAGAGTAAGAGCTATGGGAGCTGTAACTCAGCTCTGAGCTGTGATGCAAGAAGTCTGAAGGGTGAGGTAGACCCACACCAACATTCATAGATTTTTGAAAATCTTGCTCTTCTTCATCATCCTCTGCATCGAGATCCTCATCATCATCTTGTGTGCTGCAGCGACTGAGATCTTTGGACTTCTTTGATCTATTGCCTGACTTGCAGCCGTCTGTTTCCAGCTGTGCAGCTTGTTCTTTAGCTTTGCGGCTGCGCTTCCACTTCATCCGTCGGTTCTGGAACCAAATTTTCACCTGGAAAATATATAACAACTCATCTCATCTGCTTGTTTTTAAGTATTTGTCAGTTTTTTTATATGAATGGTGATTTATAGATTTGTCAGTCATGGCAGATAATAGCGGATTCCCCATCTGTCCCATCTTAAGACAATGTTTCCACTTGCCTGTGTCTCAGTCAGCATGAGAGATGTGGCCACTTCAAAGCGTTTGGGTCGGGACAGGTACTTGTTGAGTTTAAACTGGTTTTCCAGCTCTAGCAGTTGCTGACTGGTGAAAGCTGTACGTGGTCTACGACACTTTCCAATCAAACCAGGCTGAGGTGCCCCTGAAAAAAGAGAGAGGGGAAAGGGCATTTGTAAAACTTGACGAGACACAGAGAATAAGCAGCAACAAATACATATCCACCCCCCCCCAAAAAAAACAAATGACAAAAGCTGTTCTTGAGTTTATTGTTGATGACAGGGCTTGGAGATATTGCTTTAGCTGGATGATAAAACACCAGAGAGCACCATTAACTTAATGAAAATTCAATAAATGCTACCAGAAAAGTTTATTGATGAAGCTCAGATTGGTTTAAGTGTTTCTTTATGGTTTTCCTTTGAATGAAGGCAGTTTTAATGGAGCTGTCATTTATGACGCTATGAAAAGACTTAAGATAAAAAAGCTTACATTATAGTTCCGTTAGCAGTAAATACTGATTCAGTTATGCTTGAGAATATTTATGGCCCATGAGTTTATTTTATTGTGTTTTTGCTGAGATACATACAATAGACTACGTGTGAATAACTGAACAGTTAAATTGGATAAGTAGCATGAACAAATGATTTAGTGTTACATGTAACATCCATATTTTAACAAATTTAACTAACATATGTATAGGCCTATTAATTATGAGAAATGTTGGTGCTTTATGAAAAGTATACTCTATTGCTGCGGTAGCGATTAAAGTGTCATTATTCAGACAATGTTTACCCCGACCTGCTTAATAAAAAGTTTATATGTTCGTCATCTAAGATAATAGCAAAGAATATTACAATGCATGTTTACAATTCGATGCAGGAGGGATTTAACATACCGCTGTAGTCGGCGATGCGAGGCATTATCAGCCCTGCCCGGAGCCAATGCTCCAACGGGAATGAACCGGCCATGGCTGCTGCTTTCAGGTGCTCCGGGTACTGCTGCGCAAAACCAGAATAGGCGAAAGCAGGGTGCTGCGCACCAAGCGCTGCGATGGAGTACATAGGTGAAGGATACATTCCTGGGATCGACCCTTGAGAATATGATGTTAATCCTGGGTGGCAAATGTTTAAAACGCCCGGTTTGGGTATGACCCCTGTGTGAAGCTGAAACGCTCGAGAAGGAGAATTATCTGTCCGTTTGCAGGTCATCGGCTCGATGTCGGTGCCGTCATTGCACAGTCCCGGTGAATCCTCCCGAACTATCCGCTGAGAGCTCTCTGATAACAGAGCATCAATTCGAAAGTTTTTTGACTTATCCATAGAGACAGATTTTCAGGCTCAGGTATTCTGCTAGTTTAAATATATAATATTATAACTTTTTCTTTTATATTGTTCAGTTAACAAATTAATAAAATTTTTCCGTCTGTAACATTGTCTTACAATTCTTTAAGATAGTTGCTGTATGTTGCCTTGCGATCTAATGTAGCCTATTTGTGTTTTCATTCTGACTCTCTATACCGTGACGCAACGTTATGCCAGGTGCGCGTGCAGACATCAGTTTTTGACTGTCTCGGCCTCCAACACGCTCCTCCTAAACACACTCTGATTGGTTCATTGGGACACCCTTAGTGTGAAGAAACATTCGATACATCCTAATTATTTCATTTCGAATTCGTTTTCCAACTAAACAGGAAGCGTCTTTCATACTGTATCTCTTATGACTTTTCGGCCTTTTAATTAATATGAAAATATTTACAAATTGGCCAAAAAAAACTATAAATATATCATAAATTATTTTGGGGCATTATTTTGTTATTTTCATTGGACCTGACAATAATGGAATAAAACAACATAAATGTGTATATAGCCCTGAGCCACTCAGTAACGGACAGCACGCCAAATATGTAGCCTACCTAATCATATTTGAGTAATCAATGTAATAAAAATGTAATAATTAGAGAAATAAGGGGAAACGTGTAATAAATTTGAAATAGCAATGTTCACCAATTCATGGCAAAATTCATTTAAATTGGCGATGTATTTTATTTCTTATTTGATTGGACGAAATAATTGTTTATGTTTATGTTGTGCAAGTAAAATATATGCAGTTCTTAAAATAAAGAGTAAAACATATTTAAGCATATACAAACAGAACATAACATACTACAGCGTAGTTCTACAGAATTGACACGTATACGAGAGGATTTACGGTGTGTTCCAGGAGTCTTAACTTGAAACAATGATGAGCATTTTGTTTCAAACTTCAATCATTTTAAAAGAGGTCCAGATTCCAAAAATGTTAGTCAATAATATGTCTCATCAATAGGCCTACACATTTCAGTCACACTTGATTAAAGAAGAATTCATACTTGAAACACAACAATCAAATTCATATATTGTGCATATTCTCGTGGCGCTATAACATAGCCTATTTTGGAGAAAGATCTGCACTCTCGATGAGGTTTCTCTTGAAGTGTTGGATGTATACTAAGGTTCAACTGCATTGTTACTCACACTAACCTTGACTAATAGAGAATGACTGGCATATTGACCTTTTCCACTCAGCGCGCTCGCAGGTGCGATGACGCCTTGCTTTCTCACACCAACTGAAGCGATGTGTATACATGACCATTCGCTCACCCCAATTCCTTATCAAGTGCAAACATACACTAATGCACAAATAAACCAACAAAATCAGGTGTGTGAATTATAAACGTAACCGCATTTCTTATTCCCTCATTATTTAGATTTGCTGCTGGTAGAGGCTTGTTTTTCCAATGAACATGTGCAGGGGTAAAGTATGGCAGGGGATAAAAGATCAACTTCTGACACTATCCTGGGTAACGGGAGTAAAACGCAATAAATGGAAACACGTTATAAATAATTAAATAAAAAAATGGCGATGTAAATTAGTGGCTTAAAAAGACACGATAGACATTCACACAAGTGTTCAGGAATGTCTCTGTTGTTATAAATGATCATAACAATTTTAAATGTTCACTTTTTGTGAATTTTTTTTTTTCTCGTGGAAAGCTTGAGAATGCACTCAGTCCTGTTCATTATGTTGTAGCTGGTAGATAAATATTGTCAATATGTTCCAGACAGGACCTTGAAGTCATAATTAATCTCAGTTCATTAGGTAGATAAAGGTCAATAATTAGGCATCCGCCCGCCAATCATTAACTGGCGGTAGAGTTTACACATAGCTGAACAAATGAAAATTTAAAAAAAGTGTTTTGCTTCCTGAAGAAAATGGAATGTACGAAACAATAAAATACAAACGTAAAACACTTTAAATAGAATAAAAAACGCAACATTGACAAACATAATAGCTTATAGTATTAGAGAATATAATTTTGATTAAGTAATTTTTGCTGTGGTTGAGGAGCTATTTTTACTGTCTTGTGTATCTTATCTTTTTTTGCAATTGGGTCTACTATTCCACTCTCAGGGGCATTACTATTTTAATTAAGCTAACCTGTCTAGAATGTACACGAAGTTGAAAGAATTAGAAGAAAATGTTGACATGGAAATGTATAAACCACATATTTTGTAATACTGTTGTTATATTTTTCTCCTCAACATTTCCTGTCCTTTCTTAAGTGTCCATTTATTTATTCATAAATTATGAAATTACTCAAATATATTCCGTATAAAATTCAGTATAAAATAAAAACAAAATAAAATAAATGGTTTGAGTGAAACAATTTGAAGCAACTTTTACATTTCAAGTGATAATTCGTACAAAATCTTCTCGATAAAACCTTTAGTTAAAGGAACATTGTTCAAGTTAGGAGGGACAACTGAAAATTTAGACTACATGGCAACGTAAAACATGGTACATGTCAGTTATCAGGCTTCAACAAACCCATCAAAAATTGAAAAGCTTGTCCCTCTGTGCAAATTCTGTGCAAAAAAATCTTCATAACACTGGGTTGTTTTTTTAAAAGTTATTGAAAAGCTATTACAGTTTATTTGTTATAAACATAAAATTAAAATGATTTAAGACTTTACTGCTAAATAAATACATGTGACACTGAATTAATTTCAATGTTTGGATTCGTCATTCTTTATTGACTGAAAGCAAGTAAAATGGAAATAATTTTCAATAATCTACAAATAAATGTCCTCTTTCAAAAAAAAGAAGACCACAGATGCCTAACAAGCCTGCCAAAAGTGCATGCACTCTGCATTCTGACTGTCCAGAAGGGAGCCAACACTTGTATTCAAGAGACTGTAAAAGAGCCATTGAATAGACAGCTATTCATACACAAATGCAACATGGGCTGCCCCTTTCGTAACTGTCTGACCTCTTGGTCTGGGTCAGATGTAAACATGTGCTGTGCTCACACAGGTTTCACTGTTAAAGTTAAAGGAACTTTAACATTATATATAACATTTGTACTGTCCAATTTCGAGTTTCAGCCTTAGTCGTCCTACCCAAAATGAATGAGACATTCCTGAAATCCATTGAATAGCTTGTCTCTTATTTTAATTTCCATTCATAACCACGGTATTGTTGCACTCTTGTGTCCTTGTGATTGACCAGAGGGAATTGAAAACTTCCTCAGTAACCAGGGCTGGGCGTTGCAGGTTAACCAGTTCAGACCTGCGTTGAATCACTTGATTAATGATGGCTATGTTGCCGGGACATCATGACAATGGTGGAGGCAAGAGGGTGTGTTCCTGGATAATTACTGGCAAATCCTCCCGTTGTTGAGTTAAAGCAACGCAGAGAGTTCAACATACACACGTGCACGTACTATACAAAGAGCATAGCTGAGATGGATAATTAGTCTTGCGGAGCTGCTACAAACATCTGTTGCTCCAGAGAAAATTGTGGCAACATCAGGAGCTGCTGGTGCATCGTGGGTTGTTCTCTTGCTGTGAAACAATGCTTATTCTTTTCCATTTCTACTTATTAAAAATCTGTTCCTGTATCATGCATATTGTGATTTTCTTTACAGAGATAGTCATGTGCCCAGACAAATAGAAAAAAGTAATCAGAACATTGGGGATATTGTTGCTCCTAAACCACGTTTCACAATTATTTATAGGATATCATTCCAGGTATCTGAAGCCCAATGTAATAACTTACACCTAAAAAAATATGGCCATTTTTCATTTGTCGAGATGGAATTTAATTATAAAAGCAAAATAAAACAACATGCACAGAAGGGTGGGCTAAATTGCCATGCCCTTTGTTTATGGGGATGTGTGTGTTGGGTCAGGCAGGAGATATATAACAGGATAGACATGATAGATAACTGCTACATCTAATCAGGGTGTGTGTTTATCTTCCAGGACCATACTAGTCAGCTCACAGATTTATCCAGGTTTGCATGCGTGTGCGGCTGTCAGAGGTGAACAAACTAAATATGACAGTTCAATTAGACCTGCTTGTCCAACTGCACCTAATCCTGTTGTGGGAAAAGCAGCCCCACCCACCAAAGACTATATGTTTTTTAATCAGACAGTTTGCCTTGTGGCATACTTGCATGGACCGTGCAGTCATATTTCAAAACCGTAATTTATGACTTTACACTTTCTTCTGAATTCGGCACCCACTTTTTACCCTAACATTTTCTTGAAAAGACTAGGATGAGATTTTAAACAAATCTAAATTTTTTTAAGATAAAAATAGAAAGTTAGAAATATTTGAACATATAGATTTTAGCTTTAAAGTCAATTTATTTTATATGGAATAACTCTAAAATTTCAATAAACTACATTCTGAAACATACCATGTGCCTACAGCCTGTGATCCCTTTACGCCCTTATTATGTCCATGCTTTTATATCATAAACCTGTCATTCAAAAATTACAGCATCTGATTTCCATCAGGAATTCATTAAAATATTCTCTTAGATGATGACGTGCACACATTAAATCTCTGTGTTTGTCTGGAAGGTTGTCGTTAAAATTTAATATTTGCTTTGCAAATCTATGCCAATTTGCAGAGTGACTCCATAGGCTGTTAGGTGTATTTAAATGACCAATGATCTATGGGGTTTAAGTCAAGGGCACAAAAAAAGGTCCTAGACAATATATTCTCATCCAGAAACAAACCTCTGGTGTGAATAATTTAGCATTTTGCTCACTGCCTTATATTAACCCTCAATTATACATCCTCAAAAAGCAATGTAAATCTCTTGTTCAATAGCCCTACATTAAAACAATTCTGCAAACAGTTTTTTGGAATAGCTTCACGGTAGAGAATGTTGTGCCAAATTAGCGTCCATAGTGATATCGCTTCTTCTGTTGAAGTTATTTGACATACAAGTATAATTTTACGGCTGGTTTATAATATCAATGTTAGCCAATCATAATCATGTTTGCAAAATGTTGACAGAACTGGTATCTGAATAAGCAGATTATCTTGTTTAATTTGATATATAAAGTAAAAAGCTTTTTATCTGTTGGCCTACATGTTTAAATAGGCTATTGGAACAATGTATAAAGCCGTATGAGACATTTGAAAGAGTAGCAAATTAAACAAAACAAAATGTTTCCTAGACATTCACTATTTTAAATTAAATGTATTCTTTAAATGCAATTGGTATACCACGATACAGTCGTGCACAAAATGAACAATTTAAAATGTCCCTGTTTACTACCCTATTAATGTTGTATAAAAACATAAAAACTCGTGCCTATTTATACTCAGACCGAGTAGGTTGTGTTGCAATTTAAATCATCAATAACAAAGTATATTTGCATAGCTGCTGTGAAGTTTTGAGCATGCACAGTCCTAGTCCTCATTTGCTATAACTGCAACTTCCTAAAGTGGCATCTCGCCACCTCTACAACTGCGGTAGCTTATTTAAGAAATGGTTTTAGTTGTGTGCAGTGGTGCAGACCGGGCGAGAGCTCAAAGAGGAATTAGCAATCTGTTAACTTGCCGTTCTGTCAGAGGTTGTGACAAGCTGAAAGGGAGGACCTGTCAAAAGCTCATTTATCTCCTATGGAGCCCAACATGAAATTTCATTCGCTAATTAGAACCCCCCCACCCTTTCTGTTCCAGCACTTCGTCACCTCTCTTCGATCCCTCCGCCTCTCACAGGGCGCAACATCACAGTGACAATCCGGTATTATGGAAATAAATAGTTCCATTATGCTGCATTGTGTGGTGGAGCTGGACGCGGAGCCCTGCTTTGGTGATGGAGGGGACTACTTTGATTAAGACGGATGATTTATTGAGGAACGGTCACAACACGTTTGGAGCATGTAGGAGTCAAATCCGGGAAGGTCATAAAATAGGTGTTTCCCACGTTTGCAGGCATATGCATTCAAAAATGTTACCATTATAACGTTAAAGAACACAGTTCCAAAAAAGTTAGCAAGAGAAGGTTTATAATTTTAATTTCGAATTTTACTTCTAAACTAGTATTTTTAGCATTTTGTGTATATTGTAATTCAATTTTTTTATTTTTTTATTGCTGGAGCTCTTTTGTGCATTGTTGCAAAGCAGCTTTACATATTATAGAACAAAATGTAGAGATGTAGTAAACAAATAAGAAAAAAAGAAATGATATAAAACAGAACATTGTAACATATAAATTAACCATGTATTCTATAATATATATGATACATGTTTTCTGGCAAATTATAGGCCACATTTAGATTTTTAGAGTTTGTGTTGAGTTTTTTACCCAAAATAATGCTTTGTGGTGTCCAAATGACATTACATCAATTTCTAGAACTAGGAGTTAAGAACACACTTAAGTACAACAGTTTGTCCAGTTTATGTCCAAATAACATTTCCCAGTACCAGAGGTGTAAAGAGTACCTGAAAACCATACTTAAGTAAAAGTACAGATACATTGCAGTGAAAATTACTCCATTACAAGTTACAAGTCACCAATTCCAAAACGACTTGAGTAAAAGTCTTCGAGTATCTGATTTGAACAGTACTTGAGTATTTTACTCATACTGAATGTAGGCTCAAAGAAGCACTAGTCCTCAACATGTCAGTGGAAAAACTAGAAACAGTCGATTTGTGAGGAGAGCAATCGCATTTATTTTCTTAAATCATAATAAGACTGAACACCTCAAAATTGCAACAAATCATGGCCGACATCATAACCTACGTCATTACAAACACCCTAAGTCTCATTTAAGCTCAACTGCTCATAAGTAAACCAAACTCCTTCAAAAAGGTCTCTTCAATATAACGGATAAATAAAGTAATGTTAAGTAAAATCAAAAAGTCAAAGCCTTTTTGCACTGGACATGCTGGTTTGGGCCTCATGGCCAGCTGCAGTCATGTCCTCATTTCACATACACTGTTAGCCCTTACCTGCCATTTCTACAGTAATATACTGTATTGGCAACACTGTTGCCTGCTAGTTACTGTAGGTGTTTTACAGTAAACTACTGCAATGGCTGTTTGTATTAACGCACTTAAGTCACACAGTCTTAGATGAACACGTGTAAATAACAGATGAACACAATAAATCTGTCAAGATTTCACCAGAGGAGAATTAAACACAAACATCAATAACATCTTCACATATTACAGACACCACTTTCACTTTATTTCTGTCATCTGTGTAAGATCTTATTGAGATTGAACTCTAGTTCATAGTGGTTCAATTGTGTTTTAAGTCACCATTATGGCGATCAGTGTTTGCTTTGGTTGGACTCTTTGACTTTCTTGTAGCTTTAAAATGTACACTTATACAATAACACTGAAAGGGACTTTACAGGAACCGCAACTTTATGTTTGCTTAGTAACTGAAGATACATCTGAAAGAATTCAATCATTAAATAATAATAATATAGCATTTAAGATTTATTAAGATATGTTTGGTAAAGTGATTACATGTTATAATGGAAAGATCTCTGTCAGAAAATCTTTCTTTGCAATTGAGACACAGTTAGACACTTGACATACAAACCTCATCAATGGTGACAAACAATCATGAATGAGTTTTGTACTATGTACCCAGCATGCATTGCAGCATGAAGCTGTTCAGTTGATTGTCACCATTGTTGAGATTCATATGTGGATTGTTCATTTCTCTGTGTCCGACTCATTCTATAGGTTAATATTTTGTCTATATAGTGTGAGAGCACTTTTGAAAATTGAAATACTATACATTCTTTTTACTGGTTTACATCACTTCATGGCAATAGTCCCACCACATGGTCAAATTTTGAGCAAACATGTTTAGAGCACATTTAGGAAGAGTTAGTTTTAAAAATAAGAGCTTTTGTAGATGTGTGACCTACAGTAACTAGCTGGCAACAGTGTTGCCAATATATTACTGTAGAAATAGCGGGTAAGGGCTAACCGTGTGTAAACCGCCAGCGATTGACATCTACCTGATACTGCACTCATATTCATATAAAGAAGACATGTTGACAAGTTTTTGTAAGTTAGAGCAAAATCCACAAGATTGTAGTACCTTCATTGCCCTGTAAATGGCAATATTAATTATAAGATAAGTGCCATGCAAAATGTAATGTGTAACTGCATTAGTCATTACAAATGTAGTGGAGTAAAGAGTACATACTGTATACTTGTTCAAAAATGTAGTTAAGTAGAGAGTAAAAGTTGCTAATATCTTTAATACTCAGTACAACTACAAAGTAGCCAAAAAGATACTTAAGTAAAGTAACTAAGTACATTTACTCCAATACTTTACACCACTGCCCAGTACATTGTCAAATACAGGACCATTAAGAACAACTTATTTTGAGTCCCTCCACTTGTCTGGTAAATGTACTGTACGTATTTTCATTGAAAGATTTGAGTGTGACATGACTCTACCAGATTTGCTGTGGATTGCCCACTTGGTAACAAGTGGCACCCCTACAAACAAGTGGTTAAAAGCTCATCATTTTAATAGAAGCAGGTGACACAGCAATAACAAAGTACAGACACTTAAACAAATGTAGCCCGTGATGTCCTTTTCAAGACGAGTCAACAGATGTCACTTAGTGGCTTTCTACTGAATAGGACTTGAGGTCAGCCAGGCAGATAAGAGATTACTGTTTGGGAATATCTCAATGATCGTCTCACTGACCCTAGAGAGACATGAAGGAGGAGGAGGAAACTCAGACCCCACCAGCCAAAAACCTGCATTCAGTGAACAAAGCCATTTATCAGGTGGCTTAACCCCGAACTGGTGCTATGTGTATAGAGGGTTGGACACTCACTGCAATTGGACTAATTAAAACACTGCAGCAGAGCTAAATTGTACATCTGGCCATGCATTAGTTAAATGTCCTGCTGTTCGTGTATGGCACATACGGTACGATTTGGTCATGAACATGTCCTTTGCAAACACTGATTGCTTTTTCTAACTCACTGTAGTTTTTAGCTAGTACTTCTCAGAAGCACTTTACATAAAGCATCTACAATGCAAATGTAAATTAATTAGAAACATACTTTAAACTCAAATATACAGACATGGACCCTCATTTACATGTGCTTTTATCCAAAGCATTTTACAGTGCATTCAATGGGCACGTTTTATCATGTGACATTGGCAAAATATTATATAAAATAGATATTAAAGACTGTGTTCGAATGGAAGCAAATTTACAAATGTCATTGTGTGCAAGGAACTGCTCACAGTAATGAAACAAAGACATCTTGTCTAACACAACTGAATGGGGGATTAATTGCTATTCATTAGTTCATTAGTTCATAAGTTTATTTACTGTAGCAACGGCCATATAATAGAAAATGTCCTTTTGAATAAAGTAATGAATGCTCTATGAAATAATACAGCCTCACCCACACATACATTGAGCACTCATGTCTCTTAAGTTTGTTTTTTTATGCTGTTTGCATTGGTATGGAGCCATACTGCAACATGACTCTTCAATAGGTTGTGTGGTGATACTCAAGTACTCAATGAATAAGCATCAAAAGACCAATTGTCATTAAACATTTGACATGGTTGACATTTCAACACCTGATGTTGTTTACAGGTCATTTAATACAAATCACAGATTACCGAACGCTCTCACACTGGAAAAAAATAACAACTAGTAGGACTAACTAAAGTTGTTGTGTCAGGTTTTTGCACACAGTTTTTATTTTTAAGTAAATTTACTTAAAAAATGTACTTTAAAAAATTTGACACAAAAAATTAAGCAAATGTTTTTTTGGTGATATATAACTCTGATATTTATAAAATTTAATAAGTATAAATAAGTATAAAAATAAAAACTGAAACCAGCATGGATCACCAGCTGGATATTTAGTTTAGAATTGTGCCAATGTACTTTCATTTCAGGATGAGTTTAATCTGTTGTTAAAAAAGCTAAATAATGTCTATTGTAATGTGTATGTTCGGTTTCTTTGGGTTTAGTCCGACCTTGGAGTGTGAGAGTTGACAAAATGCAGCAACATTTGCAAAACATTTGAGGTATTTAGATCAACACTAACTATATTACATAACATTACATGCAGACAGTGTCCTCTTTTAGCAATGAAGCAACATTCTTGCGTTTCAATGCCACCAATCCATTTAATCAGTATGAGGGCCTGACACTGTTTCAGGAAAATAAATAAGGTTTACGGTAAAAGGACTGTGGAGTGTGTGTGTGCGCGTGTGTGTGTCAGAGATAGAAAGATACAATGTTGGCAGAGGAAAGAATACCATATCAGACAAAAACATTTTAAAACTCGCGCAGAAGAAGGAAACAGATTTCAATGTGTGTGTGTGTGTGTGTGTCCGTGCATATGCGTTTATACTCAACCCCTCTTTGTCTGTTGACATGATAATGGGTACAAATTGATGAAGAAATTTCCCTCCTTCTGACAACAGTGGCAGAATACACAAATGTTCCACCACCCACTAGCAGGAATAAATCACAGCCCTGCACCTCCTCCTGTGGCGGCCGGTGTAGAGGCTGTTTTAATTAACTAATTCCCCTTGCCACTGACACCACTAACTACCACTGTGTCCTCCTCCTTATGTGTGGTGCTTTACTGGAGCCTCGTAATCCTATCAGCCTTAATCTGTTTTAACACGGCCTGATCCACCAATTAGACCCTATCAAATCTCACATTAAGCCAAGGGGGATCAATTACCAGTTTGTTTTAAATGTCCACAGATTATATAATATTAAACATTCTGTAAATCCATCACAAACGCCATGTGATCAGATACAGTCAAGACCATAACCCCAAAACCCCCCAAAACAGACACGAAAACTGCCAAGTACCATATACTGAACAGAATATGCCAACAGAACAGAACAGAACAGAACAGAACAGAACAGAACAGAACAGAACAGAACAGAACAGAGCAGAGCAGAGCAGAACAGAACAGTATATATTGTTATTGCACATCTGTAGAGCACATAATATACATTAGATACATAATAGACAGTGACAGCCGGCATATTGTGCTAAATATTTTGAGGATTTCAAGGGTCAACCCATATATTAAGTTTCTTTTTGTACGGCTGAGGAATCGATCAAGCACACTATCTACAAACTATTGTAAAGATTTTTATTTCCATTTTCCAAAACCAATGTTCAGGTTGATTATAAAACACATTCTTTTAAAAATGCAGATTTGACTACTTCATATTCGAATTTCATAACTCAGTTGAAGTGGAGAAAGTGGAGTGGGCTAATGAATTAAATCAATAATTATCTGCATTGATCCGTGTCAGTATTGATTATTCCAAAACGCTTTGCATTTTCCAATCTGCCTCCTCAGTGAGATACAGATCTTACAAAAGGCTTTCGGAGCCCAAAGTGTTTATATGGAGATGAAATACTCACCTTCAGGAGTGAAGTGACTGGAAAAGTGTAACAAATAAATGGAATCAATGCAATCAGCTAACAGCTGAATGCCACTGCCAGTTTCACACCATTTGTATTTTAGTTGCTCCCAGGGGCTCCATCCCAATTCAGTATTGAAAAGATTCTTAATTAGATTACTTACGAAGTATAATTTACACAGCATGTTTCATAATGTAAAATAGGTACATTTTTCCCTTCGCTCTGTAAAATTTCCATCTACTCTACATCATTCATGTTTTTATTCCTATTATATACTGCAAGGCATATATCACAGTATAGTATAGCCATTTTCTGCAGTGACAAGAAGAAAATGAATGCACCTAGGCATGTGTACTGTGTTTTCTTTCAAAAATAACTGAAAGCCTTTCATATCTTTGATCTTGAAGAGATACAAAAACTAAGTAAAAAAAAAGTAGGCTACGTCAGGGTTGTTGGTGAGGACATAACTTTTACAAACCTTAATCAAAGTGTAATTCATTCCACCGTGAGCTACAGCTTAAGGTCACTATAATGATTAATTAGGACATGGAAAGAGGTACAACGTCACTTTGGTCTTGCTGACCTTGATGGTTGTAAATCTGACAGCTATTTCCTTGTGATGGTCTGAGACTTGTTGGCCACAATTTAGTGGATCCTTTGCCTAATTTTATCAGCTGCTTAATACAATGCAAACCCTTTACAATAAGGAAACCTAATTATTTGCAAACTTATATGCAATAGGCCTGTGTAAAATAATGGGTACTATTATTTAAAATAAAAAAGTAAGAAGAACAAACAATGGTCATCTGATATTGTTTTTTCAATTACATATTCCATATTTTTGTTACCTATCTTGAAATGTTTAGTATTTTATACTATTTGTATTGAGCAAAGAAAAAGACAGAGATGGAATCTAATTCTGAATAATAATAATAACTCAAACTCAAAACTATTTCATAATTTTAATTCCCTGTTTGCCCCTTTAATAAGGGTCTCTGTGCAACTTACAGGATGCTTTGAAATTTAATGTAACATTGACCCCTAGTGGTCTTTTTGCCACATTGAGGAATGTACAGTAAGATAAACTTCAGAAGCTTGTTCTATATGCTACGTCACAATATCCATACACTCTTAAATGGATGTGTTCATTTTAACACAGAGTTTGTGTTATCCTATTTAACACATTTTGTGTTGAAAGTAACACAAAACGTGTTGTCCCAAGAAACATAGTGTTTGTTTTTAACCGTTTTTACAGTGTATGGTGATTTATAGCCATGCGCAGATTTATCAGGATTGTATCAGAATGTATATTTCTTAAAAGATCTTTATATTTTATAATAATAATGTAATAATACGTATTAATATTATTATTATATTGTATTATAGTATATTAGGTTTAAATATAAGAAAGGCTTTAAAATACAATTTTTGGTTGTTAGTGCCATCTGGTGGGTGTATAAAATGCCCAAGAGGCGAAACTCAGATGCTTTTTCAGTAACGGCCACTAGGTGGCGCTTCGGTAGCGCGGCCGGACAACAGCTGCATAAACACAGAAACAGACAAAAGAAAAGTTTTAAGTCTGATGAAAATAAATCAGTATATTGATAATTCTAAGTCAGATTAAAACACACATCTCAAATTATTAAAAATGAAACACCCAGTTAAAAAATAACACTTGATATCATGCTATGGTCAATTTAAAACTTTCTAAAATTGTTCTGTACATATAAACACATCTGTCATCGTATTGCCAGACACACTCAGACTGTCAGCAAGTAAAACATTGAATCATTTAGCAGACAATTAGGCTTATATCCAAAACAACTTACAAATGAGCCAAACAACAGAAGAACTAGAAACATATTTAAAGTTAACTCATCTTTAAGACATAAAAAACATCTTAAAGGGAACCCGGTGTATAGAGAGATGTATGGCTTAATGCGTTGTAATAGCCCTACACTACTAGCATTTGTCGTTAGAAACACATCAAATATTTTCAGTTCTTAAAAAAACCCTAAATGTAATACTCATTTTAACCTAAGGAGGCCGCCATATTCCTTTTCGATGACGTAAACTGGTTGCACGCACAGCTAGGCAGCCGAACTAAACACGGACACAGTAATCAGTTCTTCAGTAAATATAAGGTTCTGTAGGATAATATAGCCTACAGTATATATATATATATATATATATATAGATACAGTATAATGTGTGTAACAATGTTCACAGCAAGGAAGAAGGAGGAGGGAACCGGCGAACGTTGAACAACAAAACTTTAATAAATAAACAAACAACAAAACGAAAGTAAAATGCCGGCAGCACCCTCACGGTCGACTGCCGGTCACACATAATAAAACATAACGTAAAGTCCCGGCCTGGTTGTCTCTCGTCCTTTACTGTTGTCGCTCCTCCTTTTATATAATGCTAAAAGAAGAAAGAAAGAAAATAAAGACGCTATTTGGTGTATTTTCCAACATTTTAATATTGTTTGTCAGAAACAACACAAACATGCATATTAATAACCAAAATCATTTCGAATTTATCATATACACGATGTTTTAGCCATTATACAATGCATTTTATCCAGATTTTGACTTTTTGATGTTGATTTATCAACATCAGTAGCCTAACGTTATTGTCTTCTCTCCCTCGGTCATTAGCTGACGGGTATTATTCTGCGGACTATATTAAAAAGAAATTGCAAACTGCATTTGCAAATGCGTTTTCTATTTGTCGTGTCAAAATTGTGACATAATTCAAACGCAAATGCAAACCGTTTTCATTTGCATTTAGGCGAACGTACAATGTCTGCCAAATTTCAAAAGGAAAAGCAAAGTCTATTTGCAAATGAATTACCTCTGTCTTACGAGTTACGACCCTGCCATATTTAAATCGCAATAGCAATTCCCCATATGCCATTTCACTTCCTCTGGTGTCGCGTACTAAGCCTGCCAAAACTCAAATGAAATCGCAAATCCCTTTGCATTTGCGTTTCCTCTGACTTGTACAGAAACCTGTCAATCAATGGCGGGGGTGGGCTTATTCAATGGGGCGTGTTTGTATCGGGAAGTGACGTCATTCACCGTCGCAGTGGTGGCAGTCAATCCAACACTAAGGTGACACCGGTTGTGGCTAAAAGGGTTTCAGATACAGCTAAAAGCCAAAATAACAATAATGGAACAAATGAGGATCAGATGCAAAGTTTCATATAGAGAAAATCTTTACAATGAATCACAATTGCGGTATTTAACAAGTATAATTTAAAGAGGTTCAACGGGCTCGATAAACAGATGAACACAAACAGTGGTCTGGTGATTTCAATGAGCTACCAATAAAAGTCATATTGAAGCAGTGTGGATTCATCATAATTACATTCATTTCTCAGGTTGGTGCATCACCTGATGGGCTCATTTACTGCACATGTTGTTGAAAAGGCTGTTCGGAAATTAAATTTTAAATACAGCATTAACTCCATCCAGTAATTCGTAGATGACAGCTACTTCTGTGTCCAGCAAACTCACTAAAACACTGGAGCACAAGTTTGTCTTTGTCTCACTATGTTATGATACACAAATAAAGAGATGTAGAATTCACATACTTTTGTAATTTATTATTAACTTGTTATATGCATAATGAACAACAATGATAATGCAGGATGCTGTTTATTCATACAAAGTGAACATGTTTTGTTATGGTTTACAACACGTATTAATCATGATGCAAAATACGGTCACAGTGTTGTCAAGAAATGTCATGTCCTCGGAGTACTGTGAAAACGAATATCATAAACAAACATGTTAAGAGGAATGTTGCAGAAGGTGATGATCCATCCTGCACCGAAGTTTCACATGCTAAGTGATGCCGCTCTGAGCCCAGACTTCCAGCGCGAGTTATTTCCAAACAAAAAAAACCTGAAAACTGCACTGTTTTCAACGCCGATTGTGAGTGCAGTTGTAACTTCACTCCTAATGTGTTTAGCTGCATCACATGTATGTATCTACTTAAGTTCCAGTCGACGGTGAATGACGTCACTTCCCGATACAAACACACCCCGTTGAATAAGCCCACCCCCGCCATTGATTGACAGGTTTCTGTACAAGTCAGAGGAAACGCAAATGCAAAGGAATTTGCGATTTCATTTGAGTTTTGGCAGGCTTAGTACGCGACACCAGAGGAAGTGAAATAGCATATGGGGAATTGCTATTGCGATTTAAATTTGGCAGGGTCGTAACTCGTAAGACACAGGTAATTCATTTGCAAATAGACTTTGCTTTTCCTTTTGAAATTTGGCAGACATTGTACGTTCGCGTGAATGCAAATGCAAACGGTTTGCAATTGCGTTTGAATTATGTTACAATTTTGACACGAACAAATAGAAAATTCAAAAAGTTTGCAATTCCTTTTTAATATAGTCCGCAGAATCATTCCATAGGACGGGGGCTAATATTCACGTGCGCTCTAATACAGAATAAATAACCAAACCGCAAGCATTATTATTGTGTTTATCAGTATATTCTCATAATGTATAAAGTATACGATTATGGTGGATGCTGTTGTCTTAAATAGTCTTAAATGTCTCAAAGGCGGTAGTTTAAAGCTATGATTTAATGCACGATCACCTTGAACAGACGTCTAATACTGAACGCGTTCTTCTTTTATGGCTGGCAGGCTGGCTTGTGTCAAGAGGACATACGGCCTCCTACTGTCCCTGTGTGTTTGTATATCTGATCTTGTGTTTTACGTTTCATATTTTACTGTTTTATATGGAAAACGTGTGTGCTTCGCTGTTGCGAAAGAGAACAGGTTTAGGTCGCAACCATTTGACATCACGGATTCTGACGCAAAAAAATGGCGGCCTCCAAGTAAAAATATTTTTTCAAAGTTTATGAATACTGTGAGAGTTACACTGTTTTTTTATTTCACAATTATAAAGTCAATGCCATTGTTCATATATTAAGCCATACATCGCTCTATACCCAGGGATCCTTTTAAGTCTTTTTCTTTAAATGTTGGATATTAACGGTTTTGCAGATGTTTCTGCTCTGAGCAGCGGGGGCTGTTCTAGGGCCCATTCATGCCAAGAACCAGTTAATCCACACAAATCAGTCTACACAAGTTGATCTACACATAAATTGGGGAGGGACAATTTAGAATCCTCTTTTGGCAATAGTAGGAATCCGAGGAAACCCATGCTGACACAGGGAGAACATGCAAACTCAACACAGAAAGGCTACTGTCCCAGCTGGGGCTCAAACCAGGGACCTTTTTGCTATGACACAGTGCAACCACAACGCCACTGTGCTGCCCACTGTCTTCTATAATTAAACTCACTGGACATCAAACTGTTATTGCCTGTCAAATTAGGCTGCCAAAGGATTATCATACTCTTTTTGGATTTCGTTTTGAGAATAAATAGTATAAACATTCACTATAATGACTCAAAACAAAAACAAAAATATTTAAACGAAGAGACATTTATGTTGCTGTGTGTTTCTTTGATGAAAATAACATTATGTCATGGTGGCCGTAACAGAGAACAGAGACCTGGGCCCATATTCACAAAACATTTTATCTTAACACTAAGAGCTCTCCTAAACAGCAGTAAAAGTTTTTAGTTAAGAGTTTCCACTTAAAAGCTATTCACAATGCTGCTGACAGCAACTTTTACTAAGGAACAGAAATAAACGTTAAGCTAAGAAAAAGGGCGGGGTTGACCTCATTGCTATGGATGATGTCAGCAAGTTTACTGACTATGACCACAGTGATTGGCTAATAGAGGATGGGTCTCTGTCAGTCATTTAATCATAGAAATATTATAGTGAGGTCTCATGTTGACATATTTAAATTAAGATCTTAAAACAAAAATGTAGTCATATTCAAATAAAATGTTTTAATATTTATTGCTGTATTCAAATTAAGATTATAAAATATACACTAAATTACTAATTCAACAAGTGAAGCGTTCATTTACAAGAACAGATAACTCCATTTTTTTCAAAATTCAAGTTTTTATTGTGTATTCCAATGAATATTAATCAAGTTGTTTGTTTTTTTATTGTTTTTTATTAAGTTACAATAACTTTAAAAAATACAGCTAACAAATATAACAAAACACAATAAACAAAATGTTTTTTTTAATTATTTTAAAAAAGGAGTTATCTTGGGCAAATAAACTATATGTTCATATAAAGTAAATGTTCAGCTAATTGTAAGCATTTTGCCTGTCTCATTAACAGTTAGCAGATATTAGTAGTCTTTATGGTTGAACTCATTGTCATAAAATCTTTCTAAAATGTTAAAGTTTCAAGGTAGACTGCCGGTGTTACAGCCATTTTAGGATTGTTGTGAGTTGGTCTTAGTGACTTAGGAGTCCTCTTCACTACTCCTAACGTCTCACAGTTTTAGGAGCTAGTTTTAGCGCTAAAACGCTTTGTGAAATACTCTTAGCACAAAAAATTAGGAGTCCTAAAATTAGGACAGACACGCCCATTATTTTTAAGAGTTTCTCATAAATCAGCAAGTTAGGAGCTACTTTTAGCCTTAAGATGTTTTGTGAATACGGGCCCTGGCCATTGCAAAGAACTTCCGGTGGACTAAAACATGCTTGTTAAAAAGCTTTATTTTTCGTTTTGGTTTTATTGTATATTCATTTGATGCATTTTCAACAAATTGTGATGGAATTTTTTTTTTAACTACAATGAAAATTTAACATTTAATGGTTTTTCATTACTGTCTCTACTTCCTGCCATCCTCATTTAACATGTAAAAATCCAACTTACTTAGTCATAAGCTCCTCCCACATGGCAAAAGCTCCTCCCACTGGCAGATCTCCAGGCTGCAGTGATATCTACTCGGAGATGTCGCTCCCCCCTTTTCAATGAGAAAAAAACATGAAGACAGACCTCGAACCAATGACCTGCCCTTTACAAAACCGAAGCACTAACCACTACACCAGTCGGCTTATTGGATGGGCCTGCTTGAACGTGAAGCCTGTAAAGGCTAAATTTTCAATAAATGCAGGAGAAGGTATTCTGACAGCTAAGGCTATGTTCAAATTTGACTTCTTATTTGACAAGAAAAAGTTGACAAGCTTTGCAGCGTTGTGGTAACAAATAGCTGCTGGCAATGACTTCGGAGGCAACATTTGTTTACGAAGGCAGCTCAGAGAAACAGATTCATACAAGCTTCATGGGCAGTGTAATGGACTTTTATTTGAATTGAGGACGTCTTTGCAATAACCAATCACATATTTAAAAACTACAATACTTATTTCTCACTAGAAATGCAATCAAAAGTTATTTTATATATACAGGTGCTGGTCATATAATTAGAATATCATCAAAAAGTTGATTTATTTCACTAATTCCATTCAAAAAGTGAAACTTGTATATTATATTCATTCATTACACACAGACTGATATATTTCAAATGTTTATTTCTTTTAATTTGATGATTATAACTGACAACTAATGAAAATCCCAAATTCAGTATCTCAGAAAATTAGAATATTACTTAAGACCAATACAAAGAAAGGATTTTTAGAAATCTTGGCCAACTGAAAAGTATGAACATGAAAAGTATGAGCATGTACAGCACTCAATACTTAGTTGGGGCTCCTTTTGCCTGAATTACTGCAGCAATGCGGCGTGGCATGGAGTCGATCAGTCTGTGGCACTGCTCAGGTGTTATGAGAGCCCAGGTTGCTCTGATAGTGGCCTTCAGCTCTTCTGCATTGTTGGGTCTGGCATATCGCATCTTCCTCTTCACAATACCCCATAGATTTTCTATGGGGTTAAGGTCAGGCGAGTTTGCTGGCCAATTAAGAACAGGGATACCATGGTCCTTAAACCAGGTACTGGTAGCTTTGGCACTGTGTGCAGGTGCCAAGTCCTGTTGGAAAATGAAATCTGCATCTCCATAAAGTTGGTCAGCAGCAGGAAGCATGAAGTGCTCTAAAACTTCCTGGTATACGGCTGCGTTGACCTTGGACCTCAGAAAACACAGTGGACCAACACCAGCAGATGACATGGCACCCCAAACCATCACTGACTGTGGAAACTTTACACTGGACCTCAAGCAACGTGGATTCTGTGCCTCTCCTCTCTTCCTCCAGACTCTGGGACCCTGATTTCCAAAGGAAATGCAAAATTTACTTTCATCAGAGAACATAACTTTGGACCACTCAGCAGCAGTCCAGTCCTTTTTGTCTTTAGCCCAGGCGAGACGCTTCTGATGCTGTCTGTTGTTCAAGAGTGGCTTGACACAAGGAATGCGACAGCTGAAACCCATGTCTTGCATACGTCTGTGCGTAGTGGTTCTTGAAGCACTGACTCCAGCTGCAGTCCACTCTTTGTGAATCTCCCCCACATTTTTGAATGGGTTTTGTTTCACAATCCTCTCCAGGGTGCGGTTATCCCTATTGCTTGTATACACTTTTTTTCTACCACATCTTTTCCTTCCCTTCTCCTCTCTATTAATGTGCTTGGACACAGAGCTCTGTGAACGGCCAGCCTCTTTTGCAATGACCTTTTGTGTCTTGCCCTCCTTGTGCAAGGTGTCAATGGTCGTCTTTTGGACAACAGTCAAGTCAGCAGTCTTCCCCATGATTGTGTAGCCTACAGAACTAGACTGAGAGACCATTTAAAGGCCTTTGCAGGTGTTTTGAGTTTATTAGCTGATTAGAGTGTGGCACCAGGTGTCTTCAATATTGAACCTTTTCACAATATTCTAATTTTCTGAGATACTGAATTTGTGGTTTTCATTAGTTGTCAGTTATAGTCATCAAAATTAAAAGAAATAAACATTTGAAATATATCAGTCTGTGTGTAATGAATGAATATAATATACAAGTTTCACTTTTTGAATGGAATTAGTGAAATAAATCAACTTTTTGATGATATTCTAATTATATGACCAGCACCTGTATTATATTGAAAGTAAAAATTAAATTTAGCCCTCAAACCAATGACCTGACCTTTCCTAACCCAATGTTTTAAGCATTACACCAGTTGACCTATATTTGAATTTAGAAATTTTGCCAGCTACACGTTATCTGACAGCTGAGAATTTGGATGTCAGATACCGTTCCCCCTATGTTTCATGAGATAAAAAGTTCATACTTCTCTCATTTTCACTACTGACTTTCAAAATCACAAGAAGTAGGTTCTCAGAGTCTCTGGCTCATACCACAAAATTGTTCAATCAATGCAGCTGCACGACCGTATACAGATCAATAAGAATGTTGCTCAGAATATTACTCACCTGTGTTAAATGAGAAAAACAAAATATGAAGATTCCCCTGTGTTCAATGATAAAAGAAGGAGGCAGGCCTGAAACCAATGACCTGCCCCTGATAAACTCAAAGCACTACACCAGTTGGCCTATTGGATGGGCCTGCTTGAACATCAAGGCTAAATTTTGCCAGTTAAAGCAGGGGGAATGCTATCTGGAGTATTTTGCTGTCAGATGCTGTTCCCCCATGTTCAATAAGATATAATGTTCATATTTGTCTCTAAAGCATATATCAATACTACAGTACTTGTATATCAATATCGCAGTACTTTAATGTCATGTGTGGCGTGTAGCGCCGCACAAAGTTGAACACACCTATTGGTTCAGGATCCACAGTTGGTGGCGGTATCATTTGTATATTCCCATAAAATTTATCTAAATCTAAAAACTGCACTGCTTGCAGTGGCTAAGAGAAATTGTGGTTTCTGAAATGACAATACAAGAATAGGCATAATCATTAGTTTTATGAATGAATGAATGAGGCATTTTATATAGTGCTTGTGACGAGGGAGGCGTGACGAGAGCCGTGGGAGGAGGAAGCGAGGCCGGGACGCGATTGATAATGAGTGTCAGCTGTGCGTCATTCCGGCCTCGTATCTCTCACGGAGGAGATCGGAAGCATAAAAGGACGAGTGGCAGGAGAATATGGGCGAGAGGATCGGGCCCGGACATGTTAAGTTTTGTTTATGTTTGTGTGGCCGGCAGTCGTCCGTGAGGGGCTGTCGGCCTGTTTTACTGCTGTTTATTGTTTATTTACTTTTGATTAAAATGTTTAAATGTTCGCCGGTTCCCGCCTCCTTTCTTCAGTTTTATTGAGTTTATTACACTGGTGCCGAAACCCGCGAGGAAGGAGGGACATGCTGTCAAAGAGTCCTCGCCCCTGAGGGGGATCGCGGTGCCGAAGAGTTCGGGCAGTGCTGACGAGGGATGTCTGCAAGCGGCAGCCGGCAGGAGCGTATGTGACGAGAGAGGACTGGGCCCGGACATTTAAGTTTTGTTTATGTTCGTGTGGCCGGCAGTCGTCCGTGAGGGGCTGCCGGCCTGTTTTACTACTGGATTTATTGTTTATTTATTTTGATTAAAGTCTTTTGATTGTTCGCCGGTTCCCGCCTCCTTCCTTCCATTTTATTGAGCTTTATTACAGTGCTTTATTGTGTATTGCTGTACACCCAAAGCGCTTAACAATTATATGAGGGGGGTCTCTCCTCAAAAACCACCAGTGTGCAACATCCACTTGGATGATGCGACTGCAGCCACAGTACAACGGCATCAGTGCGCTCACCACACACCAGCTATGGGTGGAGAGGAGAAAGACGAAAAGCCAATTCAGAGGGTGGGGTTTATTAGGAGGCCATGATTGACAAGGGCCAGTGGAGGGAATCTGGTCAGGACACCGGGGTTGCACCCCTACTCTATACGAGAAGTGCCATGGGATCTTTAATGACCACAGAGAGTCAGGACTTCAGTTTAACGTCTCATCCGAAGGATGGTGCTTTTTTACAGTATAGTGTCCCCATCACTTTACCCAGGACCCATACTGACCACAGGGTGAGCACCCCCTGCTGGTCTCACTAACACCTCTTCCAGCAGCAACCTAGCTTTCCCAGGAGGTCTCCCATTTCCCATATATATCAATGAAGAGACATTGATTTTGCTGTGTGTTTATGTAATGAAAATGTAATTATGCCATGCTGGCCGTAACTTGAAGTTGCAACTTCCGGTGGATTAAAACATGTTCATAAAAAGCTTTATTTTTCATTTTGGTTTTATTGTATACTTGATGCATTTTACCAAATTGTGATGAAAAGAAAACGTTAAACTATGATGAAAATCTAATATTTAATCGCTTTTCTGTCTCTATTTCCTACCTTATTTCCCATACAAAAATCAACCATGGTATAAAACCAAAAAACATTGTTTTACTACAGTACAAAAAACATGGTTATTGTAGTAAAACCAAGGTTATCACAGAATAACCATGGTTTCAAACCATGATTACTGTAGTAAAACCATGGCTTTGCTAAAGTATCAGTACACCAAAAAAACATGGTAACTACACTTTACCACAAAGGTGGCAGTAATTGCAAAAAAATTACTTTTTTTGGCCATGGTAGAGAACACAGCCACCCAAAACAATGGTGCATTTATGACAGAATGTGTAAACATTTATACAAAATCTTGACATTTTAAACTTGACATTTCAAAACGTGTTGTTTGAAAACAATAGTAAAGAAAACTAAAAAAAAGGTTAACATGTTTCTTCAATAACGTTTTTCTGCCATCTCCTGGTCAAATTGCTAACTGCACTTTTTTAGTTGCAGCTGTCATTACCAGGAACTATCAGAGGCAGTAGCCTATAAAACTCTCACAATCTCTCTCTCTCTCTCTCTCTCTCGATGAGATCATGTAGATATGTGTTTGCACAAATCTTCTTTTCAAGTTGCCATATAAAGCTGCACACAGAGCATGAAACAGTGAAACTTGAGCGTCTACAAACACATTAGGAGTACAAAAGTCTTACTTTTCAAGTAAAATGTTCAACAATGCAACAATGCAATTGGTTTGGGGCAGATACTTTGTAAACAGAGCTGCAGTGCATGAAACAGTCATCAGTCATGAAACTGCTGACATCTCAGAAGTATAACTCTTCATTCTGTTCGCATATAAACATTGAGTCTGAAGTCTAATACTCAGGGTTGCATTACAGGGAAAGGATGTTGAGAAAGCTGCATAATAAAAATAAAATGTAAGGTATCAGTAAATGTACTGTATAAGTAAATTCTGAGCAACTATTGTATTGCTGCTTTTCGATCACTTGCGGCAAAGGTAATTTAAAGCACACACAGAGGGTATCACATTACCATCTGAAATTGGAGGAGGCATTATTAATTCATGAAAGTGGGTCCTCTGAATGACTAACCTACCAGGTCTTTCTTAGACATAGGCTTCTTTGTGTTGAAAACAATTTTGATCAAACCAAAACCAAGATTTTGCACATGTAAAGGCATTTAGTTTGTTCAGCTGTGCTTTACTCCCCCGAGGATCAAAGAAGCTTTGTGTAATATTGTTTGCCATCCTATTCAAGTTTATGTCTTGAACAATGAACTATTCCTTAGAGTGTAGGAGGTACTAACCTCATTTTTCTTTTTGTTCTGCATCTTTTTCAGCCTGAAGATGGTATCAACATTGTCAACTTCTCCTATTTCACAGGACACGTTACCTCATGATGCTCCCTGTATAAATATGTTCTCTGTCTGAGTTTGGCATATTTAGAGCTTCAAACCGACTCCTGGACATCGGCTAGAAGACCAAAATACAAAATGGTAATATAACAAAGAATGTTTAATCTAAAATCCAGAATTGTGAAATCTAGTCTACATTTTAATGATGAATGTGAAAATGCTGATGTTTTTTATTCTGCAGCGTGAGTGCATTTCCATCCATGTTGGCCAAGCCGGAGCGCAGATTGGTAATGCGTGTTGGGAGCTCTACTGTCTGGAGCATGGCATACAGCCAGATGGACAGATGCCCAGTGATAAGACAATAGGAGGAGGAGATGATTCCTTCAACACGTTCTTCAGTGAGACGGCTTCAGGAAAACATGTTCCACGTGCCATCTTTGTGGATCTGGAACCCACCGTGATTGGTATGTGATTTATGGATACAAATGTGAATGCCACAATAATAATACTATAAAGTGAAAATTCATGATTCACAAAAGACGATTCAGATTGAATATGTTCTGCGTTCTATGCATAGATGAGGTGCGATCAGGCACTTATCGTCAGCTCTTTCACCCTGAGCAACTCATCACTGGTAAAGAGGACGCTGCTAACAACTATGCCAGAGGACATTACACCATTGGCAAGGAGATCATTGATTCAGTCCTGGATCGAATCCGCAAACTGGTAATATTTCATTTGTACTGAATTATAATCAATCAGTGACTGTAACTTGTTAACCAAGGGTTAAAAAAGACAATTTTTTGCTAAGCTCTCTTTGCCCCTCTCTTCCAGAGTGATCAGTGCACTGGTCTCCAAGGTTTCCTGGTGTTCCACAGCTTTGGTGGTGGTACTGGCTCTGGCTTCACCTCCCTTCTGATGGAGCGTCTCTCTGTTGACTATGGCAAGAAGTCCAAACTTGAGTTTGCCATCTATCCTGCTCCTCAAGTGTCTACAGCAGTGGTGGAGCCCTACAACTCCATTCTGACCACCCACACCACTCTGGAGCACTCCGACTGCGCCTTCATGGTAGACAACGAAGCCATCTATGACATCTGCCGTAAAAACATGGACATTGACCGTCCCACTTACACCAACCTCAACAGGCTCATTGGCCAGGTAGTGTCCTCCATTACAGCCTCGCTGAGATTCGATGGAGCTCTCAATGTGGATCTCACCGAGTTCCAGACCAACTTGGTGCCCTACCCACGTATTCATTTCCCTCTAGCAACATACGCTCCGGTGATCTCTGCTGAGAAGGCTTACCATGAGCAGATGTCTGTGGCTGACATAACAAATGCCTGCTTTGAACCATCCAATCAGATGGTAAAGTGTGATCCACGACAAGGTAAATAAATGGCCTGATGTCTTCTCTACCGTGGAGACGTGGTGCCCAAAGATGTCAACTCCGCCATTGCTGCCATTAAGACCAAACGCACCATTCAGTTTGTGGACTGGTGCCCCACTGGTTTCAAAGTGGGCATCAACTACCAGCCCCCAACTGTGGTACCTGGTGGAGATCTGGCTAAAGTTCAGAGGGCTGTGTGCATGCTGAGCAACACTACAGCCATCGCTGAGGCATGGGCTCGACTAGATCACAAGTTTGATCTGATGTATGCCAAGAGAGCCTTTGTGCACTGGTATGTGGGAGAGGGCATGGAGGAAGGAGAATTTTCAGAGGCCCGAGAAGATTTGGCAGCTTTGGAGAAGGATTATGAAGAAGTGGGCACAGACAGCATTGCGGAAGATGATGAAGATGGAGTGGAATTTTAAATATTTTTTTAACATCTCAGGGTAATCTGCTATCATTTTTATTTGCTAATGCTGTAACTTAGATTTTGTCTTCCATTTTTTATATTTCATGCTAAAGTTGGACCTTTAAAAGGTAAAAACTGGTATAATGACATAAAGGGAATTATGGGTTGTACTAAGTAGCCAAATTATTATAAGATCTATCTAAAATGATTTTCTTGTCTGCTTTCTATTTATGAAATGTCATGTTACCCATTTACATCTGTACGTGGTTGCACATGAAAGTGATGTAAAGACCTACACTGAGCACAACACTGAGCATTTTTTACCACATCACCCCTCACCCATAGTGTCTGTCTATCCGGCACAAACATTTCTACCTGCTGTTTACCCATGATTCAGCTGTCTGTACATGTCCAAGGGCATCAGTGTGATAAGTATTGTCATTCACTATCACTGTACCACTGAAATTAAAGTCTAATGACAATAAGGCCTGTGTGTTTGCCTCTTTCTGTATAATGTCTGTAGAAACTGACAAATAGAAAATGTCTGTACTCGTAATGCCTTTTCAAATGCTTTTCAGTATTTTTAAAAGGATACTTCACACAAACATAAAAGTTCTGTCATCAAAACCTGTATACGAGTCTTCTATTGGAAAAAATATATTTTGAGAAATGTCTTAGTGGTTTTGCGTCCATACAATGGAAGTCAATGTGGGTCATGTAGTTTGGTTACCAACATTGTTCAAAATGTCTTTTGTGTTCTGCAAATCATACAAGTTTGGAATGACATAAGAATGAGTCAATGATGAAACAATTTTCATTTTGGGGTAAACTATCCCTTTAACATAAAATACTTATAAGCAATTACTTGCATGAAATTATACTTATATTATACTATAGATTTTTGCATCACATGAATCCCAAGCAATAAGGAATGATGCTGCAAGCGTCATGTTACAAATAGTCAAGATATCAGTTGTCATAGCCGGTATGTGTCATGGCTCTGCCTCTATTAGTCATGTTTTTCTTGGTCCTGTGGCAGAGCCATGACAAAGCCTTTGGTTTTGTGTGAGAAAACCATGGGATGTTTATCTTTTGACACTCCATGTGTTTTCTTGAGTCTTGTCATTGGCCCCGCCCCTCTCGTTTCATGTATTGCCTCCCTGTCTAATGTTTCCCACCTGCCCTGTGTTATTATCCCTCATTTGTGTTCCCTTTAAAAGATTCTCTTATTTCATTGCCCTGGGCTCGTTGATTATATGTGCTTGTATGCGTGTCCGCTTGTGCCTCGTGTATGACGTTGTGACAGTGTGCTCTGTGTTGCCAAGTCAAGTCTAAGTAAGTCAGTTATAGTCAGTTTGTTGTTTTGTATTGTTCTTGTCGAGTGTGATCCCGTTTGTTCCCTGCCTTAGTTCAGTTATCCCCCATCCTGGGTGTTTTGTTTTGTTCCTTTGTTATTAAAGATATTTGTTAACCCCTTCACCGCCACTGCCTGCACTTGGGTTCTTCCCTCCGTGATCCGTGACAGTACGCAGATCTAACACATGAGCACGGAGATCTTTGACATATAGTCTGTAGAATTCCTTCTCAGCATCTTGCTGTATTACCGCATGCCTAAAAGCAAGTAACGTGTCCAGATGGTTTTCACAGATACAGAACTCCACAGAGAATAGCACTCTAGCTAATGTAGGAAGGACAGCTCTTCTGCATTGCTCTACTAACGCCAACAGGCTATCCTGCTGACTCTCTCTCTCCTCCTCCCTTCCTAGAAAAAAACCCACCTCTCCTTTTATCACCACAGCTGCCTTTTTCCGAATGCTTAAATCGGCCTAAAGGGAAATCTGACAAGATGGTGAGTGTTATGCTAGAGTTGTTTTTAGTTTTACTCTTTTCATAAACCACTGCATTAATGCAAAATATTCAATTTATTCTGTTGGTGGCTTTAACATCTTTGGCCGACGCGAAACATAGGAACAAAAATCACAATAATAAACAAATAACAAAAACTAGGGGCAGAGGTTTCCTACATGGAGAAGCGGGCTGGGTACGATAGCACACATGCACTCCCAAAACCACACCACTCCAATCACACCAAATACACAGCAATTGAGGATCACCACGTGGACGAGGACCGAAAACCAGCCCGCTTCTGGAAGCACTCAGCCCCTAAAAATGCAAAACAACAATAATTACATAAACAAAGACATCAATTTAAGACAACAACACAGAATAAGAAAAACTCAAAATAAACTAATAAAAAAAACCCGAACACCTTACCATACTCTCACATAACATGGGACATTATACCATCCCCAGAATATACTTTTCAGAGGTCATACCATTACAACAATTCACATCGCAATGACAGTATGACAATAACCGATACCATGGCCCACCACTGTAATGACACGAAACACTGGGCAGAAAGCCCACCCCAATGGAATCACAGAGGAGTGGACGAATCACAGAAACCCAGGACCACTTAAGGGTCTTGAGTTGACACTTGACCAATGTCACAGTTGCATGTCATTTTAATCTTCACAATAGTGTTCCACGTAACAATAACAAAACAAAAAAAATGTAACTAACATAAACCTAAAACAAATAAATCATTAGGCCCACTCGAACAATAAACCGCACTATATTCGCCCCGAACACGAATAAAAAAACACAAAACAAAACAGCAGCATGGCTCCGGGAACGAGACAGAGTAGACTTGCCGCCTTTGACTGCTCTCCTCGGTCTGCTTTAGCACACCAAGAAAACAAAACATTAATTTAAAACCTCAGTTAAAAGATCATTTTAGATAATCCTATTTTGCCGTAAGCTTACCTATTCAACGCACTAATGCTGTAACACTCCCAGCGATACGATAACTTTAGCATTAGCGTTAGCTTTCCGAACACTGCCCCAGCAATCGCTGTAATTTGAGCCGTTTTACCCCGAAGCGGCAACCGGACAAACGCCTTGACGGCACACAGCTGAAAGCGTCGTTGTCGTAAGACATGTCAGGCACCCAGCATCACACTATAACATGGCCAAAACAAGATGGCCACTTCCCAAACAGTTTATCAGGTAGCTAAGCTATACAACCACGTACCTCTGCAGTCCCTCTCAGGGCACAAGGGGCGGGACTTTGACCGTAACGCACACCCCAAAGCATTACCACCTGGTTTATATAGACGCTAGCCAACTAACTAATCAGGAGTTAATATGTTGATGCTGGTGACACGATTAAGTGACTCACCAACATCACTACACAAAGCAGCTTTACATAGATTATAATTAAAAGGAAATAATAATAGAAAAATAAAAGAAAGACATTATATATAAATAAAATACATTATTGCAAGTTATTCTCTATATAATGTACATGATTGAAACTAAACTGAAATAAGTACTACATTGGATTGTAAATAACTGTCAATTATTAATTGAAGCATATTCTTTATATGTATAACATTTATGAGACTTATCGAAATGCGATATTAGTCGTCGGGGTTAATTATATGTGTTACTGAAGTGGGTTTATTTATAATATTATAATATAATGAGCAGCACCTGAACACGATTTTGTCACAGCTGGAAACATACCAGATTCAGATACTTACAATATACCAGAAAACTCTGCAATAATACCATATCATGCAAATAGAATGTATATATTAAAATTAAATACCTAAGGTAAATCTAAGATGTTTATGATTTATGAAGTCTCCCGGTGAGCAACAGTAGCAAGGAACCAAAACTCAATTATAAATGTGTATATATACTGTATAGAAGTGGGAGGGATCAGGTTCAACAGGGAGGGACAGTCTCCTCTGGCATATTAACGTAAAGCTGCTGCAACTACAGAGAGGATGAATACTGCTTTCAAGTGAGGTGCTACGGAAGTGTAAGGGTAACTTGTGGGGGTAGGAAAAGGTCAGTCTGTCCCAAATTATTTTCAGAAGTTCTGGTTGTCGCTGAAGTTCTGGTTGTCATGGCTGTAATCATTGCCAGGTGGCTGTAGGGCATGGCTGTACTCATCGTCAGGTGGCAGAAAAAAGCATCTCTCTGAACTGGGATGAGTATCGGGCTAGAACTGGGGCCAGGACTGACACCCTCTGGTGTCTGGGAACTATTAACAGACCAGAGTTTTGTGACAGCAAAGTGCACAATGGATTGTATTATGACAGCAGTTCACAAAGGTACTGAGGCGCTAGACCAGGGGTAACCAACTAGCGGACTCTGGTCCGAATGCGGACCGCGAGATGCGTCCGTCTGGACCTCAAGTCCCTTTGAAGTAATAAATAAATGAATGCCTAACATTATTTTCTAATGCAATCAAATTTATACCAGGCACATCAAGGTCCGCTCAGTAGCAGTTTGGGTCCTACGGCGCCACGGACAGTTAACATATGCACACTGTTGCTACGTTCAGACGTCAACGTCGTGGCGTGAAGAGAGCCAAAACAGACTCGCTGCACAGCGCGCAGACAGATGTAACTGTCAGTGACTGGAAAACAATGTCCTTTTCAAAAGTCAGAAAAGTTGACGCTGAAAACCATGTTTTCCGAGATGAATGGGTCGAGAGATTTGCATTTATTCTTCCTGCATCGATATGCACGAGGCCAGTTTGTCTCAGTCTGTTGCGGTTGTCAAAAGTGGAAAACTTTAACGGCATTATGAAACTAGACAGACAGTTTGAAGAAACTTACCCACAGCAGTCCGAGGTAAGGAAACGGAAGCTCAAAGCCCAGTAGGAGCGATCTACACGGGTCGTCCCTCACTCACTTACCGCCCAACAACGAGCATATATGAATGTTCAATAAGAATACAGTGGATCTTAGGAAAACATAACAAGCCCTTTACTGATGGGATAGTAAAAGAGTGCATGGAGGCTGCATGTGAAACACTTTTAGAAGGAAAATAAAGACATGAACTAAAAGAAAATATTATATTAAACATTAAACAAACCCTGTTTTCAGCTGCAACAGCCACAAAAATAGCTGAAATGTTATCAGAGGATGTTCAGTCACAACTTGATGCTGCTATTTCTTAATCTCAGTTAAGCAGAAAACAACACTTTAGTTTTCTTTTAAAGTTGTTAATGTTGAAATGAATGTATGTTCAGTTCAGGTTTAGAGATTAGGGCATTTTGCACATTTTCCTTCATTATATTGTTGTCAGACATTGTTATGCCGTCGTATAGATATTGTTACGGATCCACCAGGCACTTTAACCACGACAACACAGAGATCACCATCACCTGAATACTAATTACTGGCACCTGCACCTCATTATCACACCATCAAGCACCAGTCAAAAGGAGCACTCAGTCTCACACTCATTGTCTGGTCTAGCACGTTAGCTACAGACTTCATTCTTACCAATGAAGCTATTACCTTCTAGTTCCCCAAGTCATCTTTCCATCCAAGAGGTTTATCGTCATCGGATGCACCATTTACCTTTGTCTGCACCAGCACCTATACTCACCTGCACTCCCAGGATTCCCACGCCTGCCATCCACGATCTCCTGCAACATTAAGGACAGTATTAACACACATTCTCCTCACTCTGTGTTTATAACCTGAAGTGTCAATAAATATCCCTGAAGTTGAACGCAGTTGCAGTTACCTCTTTGTCTGAGTGGTATCATAACAGAAGACCAGACCGCTTCAAAATGAGCACACCGGATCCTTACCAGGAGATCGTGGATGTGCTCAAGAGGGCACTCTCCACTCCACCCGTTGCACTTCCGCATACCATCAACCTACACACTTCCTCTGCTACAGTCACCAGTCCCATGGTCCCTCCAGCTCCCTACTCTGGTCTGGCGGAGGATTGCAATGGGTTTGTTCTCCAGTGCACCCTCTACATTCAAAATAACGCTCACTGTTTTCCAACAGAATCTTCCAAAATCACCTTCGTCATCTCACTCCTCACCGGCCAGGTTTTGCAATGGGCGGAGCCAATATGGAATCAAGCGGGACCTCCTGTTCAAACACTCTCCCAGTTCCTTTGGTATTTCAAGGTGGTTTTTGGTCGGTGCGCTGGAGACCCATCGGTGAGTGAACAACTGCATTCACTTCGTCAAGGGAATTTATCTGTGCACGATTATGCTCTCAGATTCTGAACCCTAGCAGCTGCGAGTGGATGGAATGAACCAGCTTTAATCACCCCATACTGGCACGGTTTAACTCAACGTTTCCAAATCCATTTAGCTAGTAGTGAAGATTCGATAGGGTTGAAACCTTTCATCAAGCTCTCCATCAACATCGCGGACTGACTCACAATGGGGCAAACCTCCCTACCGTTGCATCCCTGTCGACCAGAGTACCCTTTTCCGCCTGCTTCAGAACCTGTGGATGAAGCCATGGAAGTGGCCGGGACCCGGCTATCACCAGCTGAGAGGCGGAGACGGCTGACCCAGGGTCTCTGCCTCTACTGTGGTACTTCCGGGCATGTAATGGCAGTATGCCCCATCCGCCCTCCACGTTATCTGGTGAGCTGTATTCAATAATTAATGGCTTTTGTGGAACAAGAGTATTTTGAAGTTAGAGTTTCTACGGCTGATTCTGTCTTAATATTTTCAGCCCTCGTCGACTCTGGGTCAGCCGGCAATTTCATCTCCGGTGCCCTCTGCCGCCAACTCCACCTCTCGAAAACCGAAATTCCCGTCCACTACCAGATCCAGTCCATTCTAGGAAGACCCCTCAGCAGACGAACAATAAAATATCAAACCACACCCATACACCTCCAAGTAGGGGTATGTCACGAAGAAGACATCTCATTTCTCATCCTGGAGCAGGCTACCATAGACATCATCCTGGGTCATCCCTGGCTGTTCCACCATCAACCAGAGATCTGCTGGAGCTCTGGGGAAATCCTGAAATGGGGAAAACGTTGTTTCCCAAGGTGTTTTCCAACTCTCCCTACATTGCACCCGGCAAGGTCATCGACGCTCACCGTTCACACCACATCCATCGAAAGTCCTCCGGAGAACTGTCAGCCAAGATCCCACGAGAGTACCTACCTTTCGGTGATGTTTTCTGTCCAGCCAGGACGACCCAACTACCACCACACCGACCATGGGACTGTGCCATCGATATAAAGGAGGGTGAGCCAGTGCCTAATGGAAAAATCTATTCACTCTCTCTCCCCGAGCAGAAGGCCATGGAGGAGTACATTTCGGAGGCCCTTCACCAGGGTTACATTCGCCCTTCACGCTCCCCTGCTGCTTCCAGCTTTTTCTTTGTGGCCAAGAAGGATGGAGGTCTGCGTCCCTGTATCGACTACCGAGCACTGAATAAGATAACAATCAAGTTCAGATACCCACTTCCCCTCATCCTAACCGCCCTCGAACAACTACGGGGCGCCACCATCTTCACAAAGTTAGACCTCCGCAGCGCCTACAATCTGGTGAGGATCAGGGGGGGCGATGAATGGAAGACTGCTTTCGTTACACCAACAGGTCATTACGAGTACCTCGTCATGCGGTATGGACTCGTAAACACCCCGTCTGTCTTCCAAGACTTCATGAATAACGTCCTCAGAGATTTCCACCATAAGTTTGTGCTAGTGTATATTGATGATATTCTCATTCACTCCTCAGATCCCAAGGAGCATAGAACTCACGTTCCAGAGGTCCTTCAAAGACTGCGAGAACACAGCCTGTTTATCAAAGCGTAAAAGTGTACCTTCCATCTAACAACCCTACAGTTCCTCGGCTACAACATCTTCCCCGAGGTCTCAATGGACGAGGAGAAGGTAATGGCCGTGAGGAACTGGCCCAACCCCAGGAACATAAAGGACTTGCAATGCTTCCTGGGGTTTGCAAACTTCTATCGAAGATTTATACAAGACTTCAGTGCGATTGTCACTCCTCTCACGGATTTGCTCAAGGGAAGACCTGGAATTGTTGGCGATCAAGCTCGCATTAGAAGAGTGGAGACACTGGTTAGAGGGCGCGGCACATCCGTTTCAAATCCTCACTGACCACAAGAACCTACAATACCTCTGAGAGGCCAAGAGGCTCAACGCCCGTCAGGCTAGGTGCGCAATATTTTTCACACGTTTCCAGTTTCATATCTCCTATCGCCCAGGTTCAAAGAACTCCCGTGCCGACGCCCTCTCCAGGATGTTCTGCCCATAGGAAGAGGAACTCCGTCCAGAACCCATCTTACCTGACTCCCTCTTCCTATGTCCCATCCAATGGAACGAAGATGATGCCATCAAATGAGTAAACACCCCTGCCCATTGTCCGCCGGGGTGTTACCCCTTCACGTATGTACATTCCCCTTACGCATCGTAATGACATCATCAAATCTGTCCACAGTTCTCTAGGCACTGGCCACCCAGGGACCAACACTACCCTCTCACTCGTACAACAATGCTTATGGTGGTTGGGCATGGCAGCGGATGTACGACGTTTCGTCCAAGGATGCAGAGAATGTGCGATCTCCAAAAGCGCTCGCCAGCTGCCCGCCGGAAATCTCCTTCCACTCCCCGTACCCAATCGCCTGTGGTCACACCTAGGAGTGGACTTCGTCACCGACTTCGGACGACTCCTCCGCACCTATTGCCATGACCACCAGGAGACCTGGAGCCAATACCTCAGGTGGGATGAATATGCCCAGAACTCATTACGCCAGCCAGCAACCGGATTAACGCCTTTTCAATGTGTTTTAGGCTATCAGCCACCGTTATTTCCGTGGTCTGGTGAGCCCTCTGAGGTACCATCCATCAATCATTGGTTCCAGGAGAGCGAGAGGGTCTGGAACGCAGCCCATCACCTCGAGAGAGCCATCTGTCGTCACAAGATCCAGGTGGACGCCCGGCGAAGGGATTCTCCAGTCTATCAGCTGGGCCAAAAGTATGGCTCTCTACGAGGGACATCAGGATGCGGCTGCCAACTAAAAAGCTAAGTCCAGGATTTGTTGGTCCCTTCACTATCATTCACCAACTCAATCCAGTCACTTACCTGCTACAACTACCCCGTCACTATAGAATTCACCCTGCTTTTCATGTCTCCCTATTGAAGCCTTACCATTCACCTGTACCCACCTCCGCCACAGAACCTGGTCCGTCGAGTGAGGCCCCTCCTCCTTCCCTGCACCTAGAAGAAGGTACAATCTACACTGTTCGCGAGATCTTGTACTCCCGTAGACGGGGTGGTCGTCTAGAGTATTTCGTCGACTGGGAGGGCTATGGTCCCGAGGAACGTTCCTGGGTCCTCAGAGATGACATCTTGGATCTGGAACTTCTCACCACCTTCCACCAGGATCATCCCGGCTCCCTGAGGCAGAGGACGACCACCTCATCGTAGGAAGTTGCGGCCCTCAGGAGAGGACTGTGGGGTGGGGTGGGGGGGGGGTACTTTCACAGATCCACCAGGCACTGTAACCATGACAATACAGAGATCACCATCACCTGAATACTAATTAATGGCACCTGCACCTCATCACACCATCAAGCACCAGTCAAAAGGAGCACTCCGTCTCACACTCATTGTCTGGTCTAACACGTTAGCTACAGACTCCATTCTTACCAGCGACGCTATTACCTTCTAGTTCCCCAAGTCGTCTTTCCATCCAAGAGGTTTATCGTCATCGGATGCACCATTTACCTTCGTCTGCACCAGCACCTATACTCACCTGCACTCTCTGGATTCCCACGCCTGCCATCCACGATCTCCTGCAACATTAAGGACAGTATTAACACATATTCTCCTTGCTCTGTGTTTATAACCTGAAGTGTCAATAAATATCCCCGAAGTCGAAAGTTACCTCTTTGTCTGAATGGTATCATAACAGACATGAAAAGACAAGTTTATTTATTTGGTCTGCAAAAAATCATCAGTTCATGTTTTTAATTATTTAATTGTCCGGACCTGTTAAGGAGGGTTCATTTACTGCACCTCAAGCAATTTTAGTTGAAGACTCCTGCGCTAGACCATTTAGTGCTTTATAAGTTATTAGCAGTATTTTTAAGTCTATTTAAAACTTAATAGACAGGTAATGCAGGGATAATAGAATTGGGCTTATATGGTCAACTTTCTTTGTTGTAGTAAGTACTCTGGCTGCTGCATTTTGAACCAGCTGGAGTTTACTTGCATGCGCTGCAGGAGATCCACCCTAAAATGAATTACAATAATCTATTCATGAGGTCATAAATGCATGAATATGTTTCTTCGCATCTGAGGCAGAAAGCATTGGCCATAGTTTAGAGATGTTTCTAAGATGTAAGAATGTTGTACGACACACATTTGAGATGTGAATATCAAAGGAAATGTTGCATTCTACTTTTTTATTGACCAGCATTTAGTGTAATGATTAATAGCTCGGTCTTGTTAGAATTTAGCGTAAAGTTGTTGGCCGTCCAGATTTTGATGTCTATAAGGCATTCAGTTAGCTTTGAAAACTTTGTTTATGTTTCTGACTTGTTGTCTCCTGATAAGATCTCCTAATGGAAGCATGTAAAGTGAAAAAAGATTGGTGCCAAGAACTGATCCCTGTGGCACTCCGAATTGACGTACTCACACACATGATGTTATATACATTTTAAGACCTCCCAGCATATTCGGAACACAAATAAATATGTTTTCCCTCACAGAAAAGACACATTTTTAACATGTGTACAACTTGTGTTTTACACAAAAACACATGCGAAATGTATGTGACCGCATTGTCTTTTCTGTTTGGGTTTGATAACATCCAAGAGGTTTCCAGGCCTCCTCATAGACATAAAGGTGATAGCACTTTTCTGGACCTTGACAGAAACTAAAGAATTGAAATTGGTCCATCTGAGCATAGTGGTTCAATATGATTTTTATGAAGCGACGAGAGTACTATATGTCTGTAAAAGAAACCAAAATAACGAGTTTCATCAACATATTCTTCTCTCCCCTGTGAGTCTCCGATGCACATTCACAAGACCACCACGAATCATGCGCATCCAGGTTGTGCCCCAACGCATGTGCCATGCGGCGTCGTGGTGCTCTTCATGAACGCGTTTCATAATGGGAGGAATTTCAACAATGACTATTTTACTACTATACCACAAAATTTTACACATTTGTTCTCAAAATACACAAGACTGATGCATTTAACTTTAAAATGTACATGATTTTTCTTACTGGGGACAAGATTCATCAGTCAGATGGTGTTGTAATTTTAATTCTTGCAATGATTTGTGAAATTTTGATTACTCTTAAGAGAAATTCTCTATAATATTGCTTTTAATGTATGTATTTCTGTGTGTTGTGCACACTGTTCCTCCTTTAAATAAATGGGTGCATGACGCCCCATATAAAGCTATCTTTCGTTCTTAAAATGACTGCTCTTGGAGGCGGGCATGGGGGAGACTGCAGCTGACTTTGGTGCCAGCTCTGGGGAGGCTGCAGCTGACTTGGATGCTGGCTCTTAAAAATTGTACATAGCCACAAACAGGGCAACATGGTTTTCAGTTGTGACGGTCTTTATTGTATCTTGCTAAAGCAAGAAAAAAAAGTGATCAAGCCTCATCAGAGGAACAAAAATGATAAGAAAAGATAGTCATTTTCCATTCAGGTTACATCACAGGGAATAGAAAGCATTCCAAGCCATAATCTTGCTAGAGCCTCAACTGACAGAGGACCAAAAAACAGCACCACCTTTCCAGGACACTTTACATAACACTAGACAATACATACAGTATACTGAATTTATAAGAGGTGACCAGCACCGCTTAAAAAAGAAACAAAACCATACAAATTCTCAAAACATTAACACAAACCCTGGAATAATGATACATTTAACTAAATCTAGAGCCATGGATAAACTTCAAAAATAATTCTATTAACAAAAATCACATTAATCAGGACATCACATTTTCCTATGTCCCCTCTTATACATTGAAGATGGTACAGTCTCACTTCCTTTAGAATTCCCATAAAACAGTTAAACTGCTTGAACCTCTTTGTCACTAGGCTGGTCTGCTCCCACAACACAGGTACCAAACATTTTTCCAAACATAAGTTTCTTAGTTAAAATATTTTAAGTTCAATCTTTGATTATGTTTTTAACTTTAAGCCAAACAACTAAGCCAGTGCACTGACTCAGTACAATGACAAATAAAGATATTAAAACAAACCAATGTAGTAAAGTCTTCATTTATTGATCAATGCAAAGATGAAAATATAAGAATCTTGTTTGGCTTAAAAATCATGCGTGTCATAAATCCTGGCCATCACAGCCGGGCACGAGAGTATTTGGAGGAGACTCTGGAAGGGGCTGGTAGTTCGAATGGCTCTAGGAGGGTCAAACAAGTCAGAGTCCAAATACTCATACACTGGTGAAGTGAACGTCCAGAGCATCCTCCTGCGGAATTCCTCAACGTTCTCACAAAAGGGCATGCGAGCCCTCCACACAGCAATCCTCCACTCTCTTGCTGAACCAGTGAGCCGCGCGATGATGAATGCCACTCTTGAAGTCTCTGTTGGAAATAGATGAGACTGCGAGACCATAATCAACATCGAGACCATAAGACAGAATTAAGTCTAAAATATGATTAAGGTTGTATGTGGGTCCAGTCACATTTTATTTAACCCCAGCAGAGTTTAGAATGTCTATAAAAGCTAGTCCTAATGTCTCTTTTTGATTATCAATGTAGATGTTAAAGTCACCAACGACTGAGGCTCTATCTGCCGTAACGTCTTGGTTACGGATGTAACCTCGTTTCCCTGATGGAGGGAAAGAGACGTTGTGTCGAACCGACAGAATGGGGTTTGTCTTGAGAACCTATAATCTTCTGAGTATTTAGAAAAGGCCAATGAAAATTGGTGAATGAAATTTGCATGCCGGGCTCCTCCCTGGATGTCCGGGTATAAGAGGCAAGCCGGCGTGCTCATTCATTCACCTGTTGGTCTGAGGAGCCTAAAGCATCCTCCCCCGACCGCTGGGGTGGGCGGCCAGTGTTGTGGCATTGAGCGATAACTCAACTGTTCCCCGGCCTAAGGGGGCAGGGCTGCTCTACCAAGCCTGTCCCCGGGAAGGGTGCTTAGTGATGGATGGAATGCCTGTTCTTTACCCGAGGGGAAAGAAGTGAGGAGGGATCGCCACTGCTCCCCCCGGAGGGGGAAGGGCTTCCGCAGGCGTACGCCCTACCGGCTGCCGGTCCCACACCTTGCCAGGATGTGGGCTGACACCGGTTCCACGCGTAGGTATTAGAACCTCACGGAGTTGTTGGGCATAGCCCAACCCGCAGCTCTGCAGATGTCTGCCAGAGAGGCGCACTGAGCCAGTGCCCATGAGGGGTGTGCCTCACTCCCAACGGGCAGGGGCGAATTGAGATCGGTATGCCCTAAAGAGGGCATCCACGATCCAGTGCGCCAGCCTCTGTTTGGAGACAGCCCTCCTGCTGACCTCCGAAACAGACAAAGAGCTGCTCAGAGCTTCTGGGCTCTGCATGCGGTCCAAGTAGAGGCGCCGTGCACGTACTGGACACAACACGGATTGGTTAGGTCTTCCTCCCCGGTGGGGAGCGCCTGCAGGTTCACCACCTGGTCTCTCGGGAGAGTGGTGGGAACCTTGGGCACGTAGCCGGGGCGGGGTCTCAAGATAACGTGAGAATCCCGGCCCTGAGTTCTAGGCAATCTGTGGACACGGAGGGTGCTTGTAGATCCCCTACCCTCTTGGAGGTGAGCGCCATGCGGAAAGCCGTCTTTATCAAGACTGAGAAAGAGCGGCAACCCCGAGTGGCTCGAAGGGGGCGGGGCCTCTTGAGGCCCGCCACCTAGGTCACAAGAGGGTACGGAGCGCGGGTAAGGTGGTCACCCTCTCGCGCCCCTTAGGAACCTAATGACCAGGTCGTGCTGTCCCAGAGGCTACCCAGCACTTGGGTCATGATGAGCGGCCGTAGCGGCTACATACATTCCCAGTGTGGAGGGGGAGAGGTTACTCCCCAGTCTCTCTTGAGGAAGGGACAGCTCGTACCCGACCGAGCAACTCCGCGGGTCTTCTCGCCGAGAAGAGCCCCAGGACGAGAAGAGGCGCCACCTATGGGCGTATAGCCGCCCAGTGGCCGAAGCCCTAGCCTGAGTGACGTCCCAACCGGACCGGGGGTGGGTCACTCAGGATCTCCTCGTCCCGTCCAGACATGGAGCCAGGTTTTGCCTGGGATGCCGTAACGTGCCCCTTCCCCTGGGGAAGCTGTCCGCCAGGGGGAGCGGCCAGGGGGGAGTTGTTGTCAGAGCCTCAGCTCCGAGAACCAAGTCCTGGTTAGGCCAAAGGGGCGTAACTAGTACCACTTGATGCTCCTCTTCCCTGGCCTTGCACAGGACCTGTGCAATGAGGCTCACTGGGGGGAAGCGTACTTCCGCTTGTCCCGCGGCCAGCTGTGCGCAAGGGCATCCGTGCCGAGGGTACCTCGGACAGGGAGTACCAAAGCGGACAATGGGTGGAGTCCGGGGAGGCAACAGGACCACCTGTGCCTGGCCGAACTGCCCCAAATGAGCCGGCTGCGCGGGGAGGGAGTCGCCACTCTCCGCGAGGCGTCGACTGACGAGAGAGCGCATCGGCTGTCTGGTTCAGGACGCCTGGGATGTGTGTGGCTCGCAGGGAGCTGATCACCTGCTGACTCCAGAGGAGGAGGCGTCGGGCGAGTCATGTTAGCTGCTGTGAGTGAAAGAATACGCCACAGCAGCTGTGCTGTCCGACCGGACCAGCACGTGCTTCCCTGCACGAGAGGTAGTAGCCTCCTCAATGCAAGTAGCACAACCAACAACTCTAGGCAGTTGAAATGCCAACGCAGGCGGGGGCCCGTCCACCGCCCCGACACTGCTTGCCCGTTGCACACGGCACCCCAACCCTGCAGGGAGGCATCCCAAAGGGGACCCCTGTCCGCAAGAAGGTCATGGAGACCAGGGGGTTAGGGTGTGTCGGCAGAAAAGCGTGTGACCATACGCCTGCTGCCGGTGTGCCACGCTCTCCAAGGAACTTGACTCTGCAGCCAGTGTTGGAGCGGTCGTATGTGCATCGACCCGAGGGGGACCACCCCCGCCGAGGATGCCATGTATCCCAGGAGCCTCTGAAATTGTTTCAGGGGGACCGCTGACTGTCTGAGAGCTTCAGGCAGTTCAACACTGATCGGGCACACTCTGAAGTCAGTCGCACTGCCTCTGGGAGGCCGCGTGGGTGCGGGCTTCCTCGTCGCGGGTCTCGCGCCCCCGCGGGGGGTGAGCGGGGCCGCTCATGAGGACAGAGTCGAGTTCCCTACCGAGAAAGAGGATGCTCTGCACAGGGGAGAGCTTGCTCTTCTCAGTTGACCTGTAGCCCCACCGATCTAGGTGCCGGAGCACCAGGTCCCTGTGTGTACACAACAGATCTCGAGAGTGCGCCAAACTGAGCCAGTCATCGAGATAGTTTAGTACCCGCACACCTCCTTCCCTGAGAGGGAAGGAGGGCGGCTTCCACGACCTTCGTAAAGACTCGTGGAGACAGGGACAGACCGAAGGGGAGGACCCTGTACTGATATACCCGTCCCTCGAACACGAACCGTCGGAACGGCCGATGTCGAGGGAGGATCGAGACATGAAGTACGCGTCCATCAGGTCGATTGCCATGAACCAGTCCTGACACCTGACGGACGTCAGGATGCGCTTCTGCGTGATCAACCTGAAAGGCAGTTATTATGTAGGTGCCTGTTCAGAACACACAGACCCAAGACAGGGCGCAACCCCCTGCCTTTCTTGGGGACAATGAAGTACAGGCTGTAAAACCCATTGAATATCTCGGCTGGTGAGACGGGCTCGATCACTCCCTTCACCAGAAGGGTGGCGACCTCGGCCAGAAGTACGGGAACATCCTAGCCTCAGACTGAGGTATATCGGATGCCCTGAAACTTGGCGGGCGTGAGGCGACTGGATCGCGTAGCCGAGACGGATCGTCTTCCCTAGCCAGCCTGACAGTCTGGGAAGCCGGACAGGCTCCCAGAATGAGACGGGGACTAAAGGTACGATCTTTTTCATCGTCCCCCCGGGGGGTGGTTCGATGGCTAGCAGTACGGATTCCTTGCCGGGGGAGGTCCCCCGGGGAGGACATTGGCTCTGCTGTTTTTCCTGCCTGGTGACTGCGCAGCTCAACGCACTCTCTGACTGAGAGTGCTGAGGGCTGGTGTTTATACTCGACATTGCGCTTCGCCATGACGCAACGTCGAGTTTGCCGTTCACAGTCGTGCAGAGGGTGGGAGCGGCTGTGATAACCCAGAGAGAGAGGAAACTCTCCTTTTTTGAGAGTAAGTGGGCGCTAGCCCCCCGGAGGGGGGCAGCAGATGGAGAGACGGGGCAGGATCCGTCCCTATCCAACTTCTCAGCGATGTGGCTGGGGTCGGGCCCAATGGTAGCCTCGATCCCCCTGAGGTCTTCCCATGAGGGCCGCTTCACCACGGCTGCTGATGGGGCGATGGTCTCCTCTTCGCTGTCTCCTCCAGGGGGGGCCGCCTGAGTGGGGGGCGCCAGAGCTGGAGGGCGTAGAAGAGGACCAGGGCTGCTGGGAAGCAGACAGTGCACGGGACTCGACGGCCGAGGCGGCCGAGTCGCGGCACGGAGGACTGCTTCTTTACTGTCGGAAACCCTCCGGGGGAAGCCGCGTGCAGGTCTCGCGCCCCCCGACGGGCGGAGGTGAGCGGGGCCGCTGCGGCTCGACAGTAACACCAACCAGCCCCCCCTTGCGAGACGGGTGCGTCGAGAAAGCGGACCTTCTCGGCGTTACTCATCTGCGCAAGGATCGGCCAGAGGAGTTTCTCATGGACCACAAGTGTGGACATCGTCCAACCCAGGGCCCGCGTGGTCACCTTGGTTGCCCGTAGAGCGAGGTCGGTGGCGGCGCGGAGTTCCTGCATAAGCGCTGGGTCGGTCTTCCCCTCGTGGAGCTCTCTCAACGCCCTGGCCTGGCACGAGCCATAGCGTGGAGAGAGGAGGCAGCTTGGTCCGCCGCAATGTAAGCTCTCGACACCAGAGATGCCGAGACACCACATGCTTTGGACGGGAGTCTAGGTCGAGCCCCCTCCAGGTGGCCACCGCCTACAGGCACGAGTGCACTGCCGCGGCATACTCCACCTGGGGGATAACGACGTATCCTCCAGCTGTCTCAACCTCGAGGGAAGAGAGGGTGACGGAACTTTGTTTGACATGAAACGTGCCGGAAAGGGGCGTTCCAGGTCTTACTAAGTTCCTCATGCACTTCCGGTAAACACGGCACTGGGGGCGGGCGCGGCATGGAGCCGCACTCAACCCCGAGGTGCCATGTAGCCAGCCGCGAGCGCTGGGAAAGGCAGTGCGGGACCCCCCGATGCTGCAAGAGACATCTCATCATCACGCATCGTGTCCGAATACGTGATTGAGGAATAAGACGGCGGACCGTCTCCTGGGGAACGGTCAGACGAGCGAGACGAGGTACGAACGGTCCGTGAGCCAGTGGCTGGCGGATTATTGCTCACAGTAATCCTCATATCACCCTCGCTGCTTGCCGTAGCGGACGGCAGGGCCGTAGTCCTGCCGCCACGGAACGGGGAGCAAACGAGGTGGTGGCTGAGTCCCGTGGGAACACAGCCACCCGTGACGCAACGTCTGAATCATCACCGCCCGCAGTGCGGGCAGGACGTCTCCACAACGTCTGCCCCAGCGTACTGGAAGCAGGCATCATGTCCGTCCCCCTCCTCGATGAGTGTGTTGCACCCATGAGAACAGCGGGACATGCCACGCTGGAGAAATTTGCTCTTTTAGAAAGGAAAATGCTCGAACACCTCCGGAACTGCCGAGACGCCCAGGGGAGAGTCACTGCAGGAAGGGACCGTCCGCTGTCCACGTCGTAGATTCCAGCAGAAAAATGATCACCAAAGATCGTAGAGAAGCTCATCAGATGTGTAGGCTCTGAAGAACAAAAGGTGAATGAATGAGCACGCCGGCTTCCCTCTTATACCCGGACATCCGGGGAGGAGCCCGGCATGCAAATTTCATTCGCCAATTTTCATTGGCCTTTTCTAAATACTCAGAAGATTATAGGTTCTCAAGACAAACCCCATTCTGTCGGTTTGACACAACGTCGAGAGAACAGAAAGGGAACTACCAATTCTGATAAAATTCTCAAAATTCTTTCAGAAAGTCTGTGTGATGGCCCAGTGGTCTGTAAATAGCAGCCAGAATCATTGACAGAGATCTTTTGAATTTGACAGCATCATGTTAAGCACCAACACTTAAAACGATCTAAAACTGAATTCATGAGCACTTTGTTAAGGCAAAGTAATGATATTTTCATACGCTCAGAGCAATATTTTAATTGCACCAGTGCAAAAAAGCACCTGTTTGAGTGTTAGGTACAGGGTTTGCCTTTCATTCTAAAAAGGATGTGGCTGTATGGCTTTCAAATCCTAATACTAGACCATCAAACAGATTAAAAAGTCCTGTTCTGAATATGACATCCTCTGTGTTTGGTGTTTCAGCTGAACCCAAATATCTCCCCAAACCTCCATCGGCATCAACTACCAGCCCCCAACTGTGGTACCTGGTGGAGATCTGGCTAAAGTTCAGAGGGCTGTGTGCATGCTGAGCAACACTACAGCCATCGCTGAGGCCTGGGCTCGACTAGATCACAAGTTTGATCTGATGTACGCCAAGAGTGTCATGAATCACAGGGAAGAACCCAATTTCAGACAGCGGGGATGAAGGGGTTAACCCAAAGACTTTTATTAATAAACAACGAACAAAACAAAAACCCACGATGGGGAAAACAAGACACAATAACAGGGAAACACAGGAACATAAACGGACTACGCTAAACTAACAAAGACTAAATACAACACTTGACAAAACTACAATGAACTAAGACTAGACTAAACTTACTTGACTTGACTTTGGGAAATGTAGCAGAACAACAAGACACCGTCATCAGGACATGGAACAAAGCGCACAAGCACATAAGCACAAAGGCACAAAACGAACTAGCACAAGACAATAGACACGAGGATATTATATAGGGGGACAGACAGAGGATAATTAACAAGGGAACAGGTGTAGGGGATGATACACTGAAGGGAAGTTAACGAGAGAATGAGAGGGGCAGGGCCAAAGACGAGACACCGGAGAGAGTACAGTATATGGAAGGCCTACAGGGCCAAAATGCCTCTCTCCACATAAAACCTAAGGCTTTGCCATGATCCTGCAACAAGACCAAGAAAGACATGACATGATGGGGCAGAATCATGACAAAGAGAACCTTTGTGCACTGGTATGTAGGGGAGGGCATGGAGGAAGGAGAATTTTCAGAAGCCCGAGAAGATTTGGCAGCTTTGGAGAAGGACTATGAAGAAGTGGGCACAGACAGCATTGGGGATGATGATGATGATGATGAAGATGGAGTGGAATTTTAAATATAATATTCTTATAATCTCATGGCAATCTGCTATATTTTTATTTGCTAAAATTGTAACTTAGATTTTTTCTTAGTACTCCAAAATCTTTTCTGTACTTTATGCCAAGGCTAGATGTTTAGAAGGTAAAATAACTGCAATAAAATAAAGGTAGTTGTAGGTTTTACTTAGTAGCCAAAATCCTTATGATACAACCCATCTAAGAATACTTATGATACGTGTCTGTCATGTTACCCATTGAAATCTGTGTGTGGTTGCACATGAAAATGATGTAAACACCTAGACTGAGCACAACACTGAGCAATTTTTACCACATTACCCCTCACCCATCTGTGTCTGTCTATTCAGCACAAAAATGTACACCCGCTGTTACCCATGATTCAGCTGTCTGTATATGTCCATGGGCATCAGTGTGAGAAGTATTGTCATTCACTATCACTGTACCACTGAAATTGTCCAATGACAACAAGGTCGGTGTGTTTGCCTCTTTCTGTTTAACATCTGTAGGAACTGTACATGTCTGTGCTCTTAATGCCTTTGTAAATGCTTTTCAGTATTTTTAAAGGGATTTTTCACACAAAAATAAAAGCTCTGTCATCATTTATGGACCCTCATGTCAATCAAAACCTGTATGAGTCTTCTGCTGAAAAAATATATTTTGAGAAATATCTCAGTGGTTTTGTGTCCAATACAATGGAAGTCAATGGGGGTCAGTATTGTAAGGTTACCAACATTTTTCAAAACATCTTTTGTGTTCGTACAATTTGGAATGACATGACGATGAGTAAATGATGAAAGAATTGACCTTTTCTTGAGGCGAACTACCCCTTCAACATAAAATACTTGGAAGTAATTACTTGCATGGAATAATATTTTCACCATCTGTAGGCTTTTTGTATCACATGAATCCCAAGCAATAAGGAATGATGCTGCAAGCATCTTGTTGGTATGCAGATCTAACACATGAGCATCTTTGACATATAGTCTTTAGAATTCCTTTTCAGCATCTTTCTGTATTACCACATGCCTAAAAGCAAGTAACATTTCCAGATGGTTTTCACAGACACGGAACTCCCTAGAGAACAGCACTCCATAGCTAATGTAGGAAGGCCCTTCTGCATTGCTCTCTTCACAGCCAACAGCCCTGCTTCCTGCTGACTCACTCTCTCCTCCTCCCTCCTCCCTTCCTATAAAAACCCAACCTCTCCTTTTATTTTACCACATCTGCCTTCTCTTTCCGAATCCTCAAGTCGGCCTGAAGGGAAATCTGACAAGATGGTAAGTGTTATGCTCGATTTGTTTTTAGTTTTACTCTTTTCATAAACCATTGCATTAAAATGCACATATTCATGAGCATTTTGTTGAGTTAAGGCAAAGTAATCATATTTTGATACACTCGGTGCAATGTTTTAATAGATATTTATTTGGTTGTGTGGATAACAAAGTTAGCAGTAATTTTTGTGGATTGGTAAAAAATATTTCTTAAAAATATGTTAGGAAGCATTGAGTCTATTTGAGTGTTAGGCACAGGGTTTGCCTTTCATTCTAAAAAGGATGTGGCTATATGGCTTTAAAAGCCTGACAGTAGACCATCAGATTAAAGCAGGAAAGTCCGATTCTGAATATAGCATCCTCTATGTTTGGTGTTTCAGCTGAACCCAAATATCTCCCCAAACCTCCTTTAACTATAGAGGAAAGAAGGGAAATTACAGCATGAAAATGAGGCTGTTACTGAGAGAAAGAACACATTCATGTCTTTATAATATACAGAGAAGCATTGGTATTAGATGAGATCATGAGTGACCAAAACGGCAGTACAGAATAATAGGTATAACTATTCTAGAGATAAAGGCCCAATTGAGGCATCTCTGTCTGTTACACAAAGGCGTGTGTGAAGCTGAATGGGACAGGGAGGGGGTGGACTGAGGATTGCAGTCAAAGACACTCACATACACTCTTCTGTATTCCACAAACAAAACATGCATGTAAATATAGTAAGAAAAAAACTGAGTTTTGTATTGAACATTAGATCTTGACATTTTGGGAAATGCAAGAGGATTTATACATGAGGATTTAACAGTGTTTGAGCTTTATGTGACCGCAATACTAAACTCAAAAAATAGAAAATAAACTCAAAAACTAGGAGCTAGCTAGATACTGTATTTTTAATATCTCAGACAACATTAAATCATGAGCAAGAATATAAATTATAAGCAAATTTAGAGCTAACATTTGTTAGAGACAAAACTGAGGGCTTTGACAAAAAGGGTCAAACAAAACCTATCATTGAAATAACTATATACGTATTTACTAATAGATCAATACAGCACATGACTGGTTGATTTAATGAGTAATCATATACATTTTCATCCTTCTTTCTTCACAAATAGCGTGAGTGTATTTCTATGCATGTTGGCCAAGCTGGGGCCCAAATGGGAAATGCATGCTGGGAGCTTTACTGTCTAGAACATGGGATACAGCCGGATGGACAGATGCCCAGTGATAAGACAATAGGAGGAGGAGATGATTCCTTCAACACATTCTTCAGTGAGACTGGAGCAGGAAAACATGTTCCACGTGCCATCTTTGTTGATCTGGAACCCACCGTGATTGGTAAATTGAACTTAGATGACAGAATATAGTCAATTATAAAGAAAACCAAAGGGACAAAAGTAACATACGTATTTAAAAGCAATCATTTTGAAAAACTATACAGCATATTTGTTGCACTTTTTACCTTTCTTATACAGTATATATATATTTTAACATTACCATTAAAAGATAAAAGTGTTTTCAGTCACATATCGGTTTCTCTATATTATGCACATAAATATGTAGATTAATTGACAATATATAGCTTTGCTCATGTGTTGTGTATATTTTCTTCTCTAGCCACCTTATATTATACTCAAAACTGAGCTTCAGTTTATTCTCCAAGCACAACTAGTTAACATGTACACAAACGTATAAATATTTAATAATGTATTTGAATAAAGGGCGAAGACATCTATTTTCCAAAGCTGGGCATCACTTCGTACCACTACTTTAACTGCTGGGACTCTAGTAACTTGAGTTGTTTTTCCATCAGATGAGGTTCGCACAGGTACATATCGCCAATTGTTCCATCCCGAACAACTAATCACGGGCAAAGAAGATGCTGCTAATAACTATGCCCGTGGTCATTATACTATTGGTAAAGAGATCATTGACCTGGTGCTGGACAGAACCCGGAAACTGGTGAGATTTCCAAACAATTCAAAATCTTGAGTGTGAGCTTGAATTATAATGGAATTTCCCTCTTATTCCAACAGGCTGATCAGTGCACTGGCCTTCAGGGATTTCTAATTTTTCACAGCTTTGGTGGTGGTACTGGCTCTGGCTTCACCTCCCTCTTGATGGAGCGTCTCTCTGTTGACTATGGCAAGAAGTCCAAACTTGAGTTTGCCATCTATCCTGCTCCTCAAGTGTCTACAGCAGTGGTGGAGCCCTACAACTCCATCCTGACCACCCACACCACCCTGGAGCACTCCGACTGCGCCTTCATGGTGGACAACGAAGCCATCTATGACATCTGCCGTAAAAACCTGGACATCGAGCGTCCCACTTACACCAACCTCAACAGGCTCATTGGCCAGATAGTGTCCTCCATTACAGCCTCGCTGAGATTCGATGGAGCTCTCAATGTGGATCTCACCGAGTTCCAGACCAACTTGGTGCCCTACCCACGTATTCATTTCCCTCTAGCAACATACGCTCCGGTGATCTCTGCTGAGAAGGCTTACCATGAGCAGATGTCTGTGGCTGACATAACAAATGCCTGCTTTGAACCATCCAATCAGATGGTAAAGTGTGATCCACGACAAGGTAAATAAATGGCCTGATGTCTTCTCTACCGTGGAGACGTGGTGCCCAAAGATGTCAACTCCGCCATTGCTGCCATTAAGACCAAACGCGCCATTCAGTTTGTGGACTGGTGCCCCACTGGTTTCAAAGTGGGCATCAACTACCAGCCCCCAACTGTGGTACCTGGTGGAGATCTGGCTAAAGTTCAGAGGGCTGTGTGCATGCTGAGCAACACTACAGCCATCGCTGAGGCCTGGGCTCGACTAGATCACAAGTTTGATCTGATGTATGCCAAGAGAGCCTTTGTGCACTGGTATGTGGGAGAGGGCATGGAGGAAGGAGAATTTTCAGAGGCCAGAGAAGATATGGCGGCTCTGGAGAAGGATTATGAAGAAGTGGGAACAGACAGTGTGGGAGATGAAGATGAAGAGGGAGAAGAATATTAAAGATGCAGAATCATCTAAGCTCTACCTAGCTTCCCAGCCAAACAAAATCTGACCATTAAGTCGGATCATAAATATTTGAAAGTTAATGTGCACTATGATTGGTTTCATGTAAACAAAACTTGAATAAAAGAAGGAATGTCTGTGTATATATTTATCATTGGTCTGAAACCTAAACCTAGTGGCTTGACATGTACAGTCTTTATACTAGATTTTTTTTAGCAGACAAAACATAAGTTCATACAGTAAATATCACCACAATAAGAATGTATAGTATTACATAGAAGTATAACATTATTATTATTTGTAAGCATGTGTGTAGAGAGAATTTATACTTTATTTTGTTTATATATTATTTATAATAATATGTTTTTAATGTGCATACAGAAAAAAGATCAATAACCTCCTAAATTAGAGACAAAGTTTAATGTTAGGAGATGTGGACAAAAGGCTGATTTTTTGTATATTGACCCTATATTAATGTGGTATGTGTAACTTTTTGACAGATTAACAGAACAAGTAAAAACCTCAAACCACACAAAGAAGGAAAAAGAACAAAGAAGCTACATATGTACATTATGAAACGTTAATGAAAGATCGGTCTAGACAAATGTAAACTATGGTGGGACAGGAACTTCAACATAATAGCTACTGTGCACTTGAAAGGGTAGGGGATCATAATTTCAGAAAAGACACTAACAAAGAGAGAAAGAATAGGTAGAACATGCATAACAAATATAAAGATAGAGATGACAATCAGGCTAAAGGCAGTGAAACACACCCAAACAGTTCATTACAAGATCTATAAATATATCACCCCAGATTATTTTTGCAACTGTTTGAAAAAATAAAAAAACACCTATTCAAAGCAGTGTTAAAAAAGGATCCCAGTCATTACTGAACAGAAAAAAACACATTTAGAGTAAAGGCTATAACACACAGCAGATTGAATTTCTGTGTAAATTGTTCATTGGTCAGGTTCAATTGGTCAGGTTTTTAGAGGAGCAATGATATAGAATGTTTTATTTTTATCCTTTAACTTGTACACATTCTTTTGGAGACAAGTGGATGGTTGTCTACCAATAGTCCTACTTGAAAACCTGTGAGTACTTTTTCATAAATCTTTCATGTTACTTTCTTTACAGCATGTTTAAGTCATCTGCAATTTAGAATTTTGAGAAAAATGAGAAATCTGCACAGAGAATACTTTTTGTTCACTATACCAGTGGTTCTCAAACTGGGGGGCCCCAAGATGGATGTGGCATTTCATGAAAAATTTACATTTATCATAGATTTTATGCAATCAGACATCATACAAATAAGCCTACCAACTAAAATAATTGATGTTTCAGCATTGTATAACTGAATATGTCAATGGTTTAAGTTAAAGATTATAAATCTTTATTTGGGGGGCCAAAAAGTGATGCACCCTATACAATGGGGGCCTTACAGTGAAAATGTTTGATAGCTGCACTATACTGTTGTCCATTACTCCATATTGAGCTTTCGTTGACTGATAACCTATATTATATACAGATATTGGTACTAGTACATCTGTACATCTGTACAACTAGTAGCCTACTAGTACAACATTCTGATGTGTAGTTCTTATAATACAACACTGGAGGGCATTATGGGAGGATCATTTTGGTAGCCTATATAAAAGTAACTTTAATACACTGATTTTCACTCAAAGTGTTACAAAGACATAGAATGCACTCATCATTAATACAAAACAATGTTTGAGGAATTAGAGGAAACCTTTTGCTATACGTCAAGGAGCAACTGGAATTTTAAATAATATATAGCCTGCTGAGAAGGTTAATCTGAGGTTTTTATGATTTTATAATTAAATCTAATAACTTTCTCTTTCTCTTTACCCTTCAATATTTTTATGTCACCAAGCCCTCTATTTTTATTTTTATATTTTTTTCTGCTATTAACCATGCTTTATCATGCTGATAAACATGCTTAGGCTGTTTTGACCAAAAAAATACGTTTGTAGGATTTATATCATATTTAATTTCAAGACGTTTTATGTAATGGGTGCTCATTCTGAGAAGAAAAAAACCCATGTAGCCTTCTAGTCGAAGTACCAGTATTTTCCTTAGCAGGTATATTACAGCATTGCTACACGTCTTCGTCTAGCCAGAAGTGGGCGGGGTGCGGCGTGCGTTACATACACAAACACTGGCATGTTCTGCAGACGCTTTTAACTGTAGCTCAGCTGAGCGTGACCAAAGACTTTAGATTGACCAAAGACGTTGCAGACATGTTACTATGAAGGGGGGAAAGTGCAGTCCTCAATTCGGTCTCTAGCGAAGGAATGCCGCCTTCTAGTAAAACGAGCCAATCGTCTTATCGTTAAGGACAAACATTCTATGAGGGGAGGTGCCCTGCACTGAGCAGCTGTGTCTCGTTTCGTAAGGCTGCGTCCTTGTGTCCTCCAGAGGTATCATCCTCGCTCACCTGTCAAATGAATTAAAATTATTTCTACATGATTTAAGAGGTAACAAGTTGGTTACTTTCTACCCTAAACAATGCCAAAAGAGTTAAACAAATATACAAATTTTGCCTTACTGTTTCAAAACGTTTAAAAATCACTAAACACTTGTAAACCTATTTACTACATATGCCTGCTAAGATTAAAAAACGTGACACAAATTGTAAACTGTTAACATTTAAACACCACATATTTGATTGCAGCTGTTGCCGTTTATTCAAATAACAGACGTTGGCCGGCGCAAAGAAATGTGGGATATCTCTAACAACGAAGGATACAGCTCATGTGTCCTCCGAATTCCTGTCAAAGAAGGTCGCATTTGAAGGGTGCCTCCGGAGAGTCCTACCTGATTTTATGAAACGAGACAGCCTTGATGACGTAGCAGGCTTCTAATGAGACCTCTGGAGGACGCAGCCTTACGAAATGAGACACAGCCACTGTTTACCAACATTTGCGCACGGGCAGTAGCTGGTGCCACCTGTAAAGGCGTTATTTTTTGACACAGTTTGAGCTTAAGAAAAATATGGTTCAGTTAAAGTCCTGTTTAATTGGCAGTAAAATTATTTATATATTAAGGTATCTGTCATCACACATGACAAGATTTAGTAGATTTGGTCTTGGGTTAAATAGTTACCCAGATGCGTTGCAAATATGGCCGCCGAGTGCGGGTGTTACAAAGGCCCTGTCCCAAATGGCGCACTCCGGTCTTGAGGACCTCCTCTGAGTCCACACTTGGTGACGTCAGGAAGTGCAGACCTATAGGCACTAGGCACGAGTCCATACGGGTACATGAGAGTGCATTTTGGGACAGACTTGAGGTCATCACACCGGAAAAAGCAAGCGGTGCTTTCTAATCACTCTCGTGGTACTTTGTTGTCATTCGCTGATCAGTCTGCGCAGCGCCGCGTGAAGTCGACCACTTGTTGTCCCACTGTTGTTATTTGGGACTGGAGCTGCCGGTTTTTATTGTTCTGTATTTCATATGTTTGTATTTCATATGTTGATATGCCACCCGAGCATTATGCAATAGATACTTATGTTTGTAATGCATTCATTTGTCATGACGTCATGAATGTATATTTATTAATTTGTTTACACTATACTTAATGTGCATAATGTGTTCTTAATATGCATATATGTTGTTATTTAATATTTCTCTATAATACAGAAGCTGTGTTGTTCAGCTTTACAGAGCCCAGAGACAACTAGATATGAATCTACAACAAAACATGGCTTATTACCTTAAGTAAGAAAATGCACTGCATTAAAAGTTTTTATTCTTAAATAGCTGGCTTAATAGAAAATAAATAAGCAATAATATGAATAAGTAACTAATTATTAAATTAATTTAGAATTTTATCAAAACATATATTTAAAAATGTATCCGTCATGTTTACGTATATGTCTGACATCAACGACACTCCTCCCATCCGTTCTGTGATTGGGCGTTCGCAAGGATTCCTGGGTAGGGGACTTCAGTGGAGTCTCACTCAATGCGGGCTTCGCCGAAGACCGCATCGAGGCCACAAAGGAGGCGCTCGCGAGCAGACTTCTGAGCGCTAAAAAGACAAATGGGACACTCTACAGACTCGTAGACTTTGCGAGAACGCGCAATTTAAGTCCACGAGACCGCAAGTGCGCCATTTGGGACAGGACCAAAATATTCTGTTACCCGTGATATTTTGTGACCGCAGTAGGCGCTATTGTCACTGCCGACAATTCTCTACGCAAAGAGCGTAAATTCGCGCGAGAATGCGCTTTGTGCTCCTGCGCAGCTTTGTGCTCCTGCGCAATAACGCGCTTTGTTCTCGTGCACGTTATCGTGAGCGGGCTATTGGGGGAAAGTCTGTTGAGAGTGCTGACGTGCTTCAGTGGCTGAACACGCCGATTGAACTTTACAAAGCAGGTTCATTTAATTCTTATACTGATTGCGTTTGGAATTATTGTGATTGCCATGGTAATTGTTTTATAGCCTATATGTAGGTATGTACTGTATGTATATGTATATATGTGTGTGTGTGTGTGTGTGTGTATTCACTTTTACCCTAATAATAGAACAGCAATCACGATAATTCTAAACATTGTCCATTTAAGAAAAATGAACATAAATGAGCTTTGTGTTATACATACATACATTATATATAATGTACATAATAACATTATATTATAAAATGATATGTTTATAATGTACCTTATAGTTGTACAGCAGGTCACCATATCTCATGATGCATCGTAACAGGCTAAAAAATATGTTACCCTCCTCTGTTTTACACAGAATAGCCTTATTGTTCTCCATATTCACTCTATCTAATGCCTTCTGTGTCTTATCCTGAAAAGCATTTAGGTGTGATGAGAACATTAACAGTCGTACACCAGTTTAACACATAACTTTTAGGATTAACTTGTTTGATATGATGTGAGTAGTGAAATACAGCAGTGTCACTAGATTTGTGCTATCTTGAGTTATTGTTATTATCATAAATATTTCATACTATTTTATATAGTTTAATGTCCTGTTCCGGGTTTTCTCGGGGTCTGTGACCTGTGGGGGAGTGTGCGTGTGTTTTGTTTTTGTCGGACACGTGGAGCGCCGTCTGACAGCTCTCCGCGTGCCTGGTGTCTGCATCATAAGCCCCGCCCCATGTTTCCCTACCAGGCTTTTCCCACTCACTGGGGTTCATCACTCTCACCTGTAGCTCCTTAGCTACTTAGTACTTACCACTGCTTTCTTATTACCCACGCCTGTAGCCAATTATTAGTTTGCTGTACTCCCTATTTATTCCCTCGTGTTCTCTTGTCTGTTGTCAGCTCGTTGTGTTCGCTTCGTTCCAGCCTGACTGTGGTGTGGTGTGGTGTGGTGTGGTGTGGCGTGGCGTGGCGTGGCGTGGCGTGGCGTGGCGTGGCGTGGCGTGGCGTGGCGTGGCGTGGCGTGTCGTGTCGTGTCGTGTCGTGTCGTGTCGTGTCGTGTCGTGTCGTGTCTTAGTTATTTCTAGCCTGTTCTTTTATAGTATTCCCAGTCTTAGTCAGAGTCTTAGTTTTGGTCCTGAACCCTTGTTCCTTTGGTTTCCTTTCCTTTATTTTTGCTCCAGAGTTTTGGCGTTCTATTTTTTTCCCTTTTTGTTTTGCCCTTTTAGTCCCCGTTGGCGCCCAGGACCTCTCTGCTTCTCTCGCCCAGTTCACACCCTCACCCGGACGGCACTCGGCAACACCTCACCTGCTTCGGTCCCGGACGGTCTACGAACTCTCACCCACCCCGGACGGGGAGGACCCTCCGGGGCGGAGGCGTGGCTTTCCCGTGGTATCGCCTGTTCTGGTCACTTACTCACGGACGCTTCCGGTTGGTCGAGACTGCTCAATAGGACTCTCACACTTCCAGGGTGGTGCTGCTGGTGTCAAGAACCGGATTTCTCCTCTCTGCCTGCATTCAATAAAGACTTTTGATTTACCCGCACTTGAATCCCCGCCTCCTCTCTAATAGCCATGACAGTTTAATAAATCTGAAAAGACAGTTTTGTTGGATTCAGCAGTTAAATTGGAGTTCAATTTAATTGATTATTTAGATATGTATACACTTCTGTATGGTATGCCTAATGATAAGCATATATACACCGGAATACAAGCATGCATAATTTCATTTTGCCTAACTAGTTTATTATTTTAAGCTATGAGGGTTTTATTTTACTTTTATCTGGTCAGCATAATTTGTGTTAAATTTATTTTATTTCTGTTCATTTCATTTCTGTATTGCACAAGTTACTTAGGCTACTGACGTTTAGCAGTTTTGACTAATTTTACCATTAGAAAATGTATAAATTAAATTTACTTAACTCTAGATAATTATTTTCAGTTACATGAAAAATCTTGTTTTTTTAGTATTTTACATAAGGGAACGTTCTGTATAAGTTATTTTTTAGTAATGTATAAGAACAAATACAGAACACAGAAAGCAGCTAGAATACAGAAATACCTCTATATACATAAAACAGCTGCCTGACAATATTTTGTTGTCCACATTTCCATACCTCATCACTGTATGTACATCATTTTACACAAATGTATATTATGTACTGTTTGGTCCCCACTGTGCCTTACAGTATTTAGTACTATATATACCTCCTGTATATATATATATATATTTATGTATATATATACAGTATATACCTCCTGTTATTATTCCACTCATATTACCATAATCAGGTTTTGAATTTGATTGAATCTTATTGGTAAAAGGTCAAGCATATTGTTTTTCCATACTTGATTCTGTAAATTGAAGTTGTTTCAAATAAAGAGAGGAATGGTACGGGAAACAAAAAACATTGTCCATGAGCATCCTCTACTTTCTGATAATGGTATGTGTAACGGTTTCAGCACCATCGGCCACGCCCCCCATGTCGTCACCGCCAGCTCGCGTCACCCGTTCCCTCTCCCCGGAGTTCTGAACTCAGTTTCCCAGCATGCACCGCACATCCACCATTTTTGATTAGTCCACACCTGCATCACATCATCAGGATTCTATTTAAGTTTGCACCTTTTTGTTCTTCCCTGTTCAGTCTTGTTGTCTTCACTGCAATGCTTTACCCCGATAAGTATACTTACCTGTTTTTGAAATACTTACCTGTTTTTGGATATTCCTGTTTTTGAAATACTTACCTGTTTTTGGATATACCTGTTTTTTAAATACTTACCTGTTTTTGGATATTCCTGTTTTTGAAATAAACTCCTTTTTCTTATCTACCTCCGTGGTGTGCTCTCCGTCTACCAGAACCCTGACAGTAGACTGAACCCCACACCATGACCACACCACAGACTTCTCCCGGTCCTTCACCTCCAGCTCCCTCTGATCCCCTCTCTGAACTGGTCACCCTACTCCGGAACCAACCCGCACCTGCACTCCTTCCGTCTAACCCACCATCGGCGTCTAGTCCCATGGCCCTACCCAACCGATATACTGGCTCCGTGGAGGAGTGTAGCGGGTTCTGTCTCCAATGTGAGCTCTACATACAGTTGCACCCCGGTCAATTCTCCACGGACAAATCCAAGGTAGCCTTCATCATCTCCCTCCTGAGCGGTAAGGCCCTGAACTGGGCATACGGGATTTGGCAGGCCGGAGGACCACTTACCACTAATCTGAAGTCTTTTCTTGAGCACTTTAAAGGGGTCTTTGGCCAAGCAATGGATTACCTTTCGGTGCACGATCTACTGCTGAGGCTTCGACAAGGACGCCTTTCAGTGGCGGATTATGCCCTCCAGTTCCGCACCCTTGCGGCGACCAGTGGATGGAATGAGCCGGCGCTTGTCTCGGTCTACCGCCAAGGGCTACAGAACTCGATCCGATTACACATGGCCATCTACGATGACTCGGTCGGTCTGGAGGCTCTCATACAACGATCCATTAGTATCGCCCAACGTCTGTCAGCCTGTTCGCCGTCATCACCCGGTACATTTCCTCCACGGGTTACGACCTCTGCTTCCCGGACTCCTTCAGACCCAGAACCCATGGATGTGGATCGTTTTCGACTATGTCCTGAGGAACGTACACGGAGGCGGAACCTTAACCTTTGTCTGTACTGTGGAGGGTCAGGTCATCGCCTAGCCGTCTGCCCCGTCCGTCCGGCTCGACCAGCGGTGAGTTCTATCCATACACCGGCCTCCTTACCTCACCTTGCTCTTACCCAAGTGGTCATTATTGCACCTAACTTCTCTGTTCCAGTCCACGCCCTGATTGACTCTGGAGCCGCCGGGAACTTCATTTCTCTGAATCTTCTTACTCAGTTGGGCTTCCCGCGCCTAAGGAACGAGAGGACCATGTTTGTGCAAGACATCCTAGGAAAACCGCTGGGCCGAGGTCGGATCACACACCATTCCCCACCCATCACCCTTCACATCTCTCCCAGGCATACGGAGAAGATCTCCTTCTGGGTACTGGAGGGGTCCACCTCCGATATCGTTCTGGGACGACCCTGGCTGATGGAACGTCAACCTATCGTGGACTGGCGCACTGGCATCATATCCGGATGGGCGGGTCGCCCCGCCAACACCAGGGTCCCGATCAAGGAGGAAACTTTCCTAAAACCGGTACTACCCATCCTAGCCACTACCGTCGAGAGTCCTGAGGTCCTCAACTCCGGGGAGGTTCCCGTAGATTATCGGTCGTTCCAGGACGTCTTCTCCAAGCTGAGGGCTACGGAGCTGCCTCCTCACCGGCCATGGGACTGCGCCATTGAGCTGCTGCCTGGGGCCACAATGCCCAAAGGAAAGATCTATTCCTTGTCCATCCCGGAGCAGAAGGCCATGGAGGAGTATATCGAGGAGGCATTACAACAAGGTTTCATCCGACCGTCTGTCTCCCCTGCCGCGTCAAGCTTCTTCTTCGTAGGGAAAAAGGATGGAGGTCTTCGTCCCTGCATAGACTATCGGGTTCTCAATCGTCACACCAAGCGCTTCGCCTATCCTCTTCCCCTGATACCTGCCGCCCTGGAACAGTTACGCCATGCCACATTGTTCACCAAGCTGGATCTAAGAAGCGCCTACAACCTGATTCGGATTCGCCCAGGTGACGAATGGAAAACGGCCTTTGTGACTCCCAACGGTCATTACGAATATAAGGTCATGCCCTTCGGCCTGGTGAACGCCCCAGCAGTGTTCCAGAGCTTCATGAATGAGATCTTCCGGGACCTGCTGGGGAAATTCGTTATAATTTACCTCGACGATATTCTTATTTACTCCCGCTCTCGACCCGCTCACATTACCCATGTCTCCATCGTCCTCCAACGACTACGCCAACATAAACTATACCTGAAACTCGAGAAATGCCAGTTTCACCAATCCACCATACAATTTCTGGGTTATATCATCTCTTTCAACCAAGTTACCATGGATCAGGGGAAGGTAGAGGCGGTCCAGAACTGGTCACAACCCCATACGGTGAGGGAGTTGCAGCAGTTTTTAGGAATTGCTAATTTCTACCGGCGCTTCATCGCTGGATTCAGCTCTATTGCAGCTCCCCTCACCGCCATGACTGGAAAAGGCTCGAGATCCCTGTCCTGGAATCCCGAAGCTCTCAAAGCTTTTGACCAGATGAAGCAAGCCTTCTGTACTGCTCCTACCCTACTTCTACCCGACCCAGACCTGCCTTTTCTCGTGGAAGTGGATGCCTCTTCGTCCGGGGTAGGAGCGGTGCTCTCTCAGCGGCAGGGGAAGCTTCCTAGACTCCATCCATGTGCCTACTTCTCCCGCAAGCTATCCCCGGCGGAGTTAAACTACGACATCGGGAATAAAGAGCTCCTAGCCATCAAACTGGCTCTGGAAGAATGGCGACACTGGCTGGAGGGCGCAAACTATCCCTTCACAGTGATCACCGATCACCATAACCTGGAGTACCTCAAAGAGGCCCGGAGGCTGAATTCTCATCAGGCCCGTTGGGCACTCTTCTTCTCACGGTTCGACTTCAAAGTGACTTACCGACCTGGATCGCAAAATGGCAAAGCTGATGCTCTCTCCAGACAACACTACGTCACCCCAGATTTAACCGAACCTGAACCAGTGCTTCCTCCAGCCCTGTTTGTCTGCCCCATCCAGTGGGCCCTCGACTTTATCACCGACCTGCCCCTGTCTGACACATTCACCTGTATCCTGGTGGCAGTGGATAGGTTCTCCAAAGCATGCAAGTTGATTCCCCTCACTCAGCTCCCCACTGCACTAGAGACGGCTGAGGCCCTGTTTACCCATGTGTTTTGCAATTACGGGCTTCCTGAAGACGTTGTGTCAGACAGGGGTCCCCAATTCATCTCCCGGGTCTGGAAGGCCTTCTTCGGAATACTGAACATCTCGGTGAGCTTGACCTCCGGATATCACCCTCAGGCAAACGGCCAGGCTGAGCGGAAGATACAGGACATCGGGAGGTACCTGAGATCATACTGCCATACTCACCAACACAGCTGGCATCGTTTCCTACCCTGGGCGGAGTACGCCCAAAACTCCCTTCGACAGACCTCAACCGGTCTCACCCCTTTTCAGTGTATCCTAGGATATCAACCTCCTCTGTTCCCCTGGTCTGGAGAACCCTCATCGGTGCCAGCTGTCGATCACTGGTTTCGGGAGAGCGAGAGGGTCTGGGACTCAGCTCACCACCACCTCCAGCAGGCTATCCGCAGGCAGAAGCTCCATGCGGACGCCCGAAGATCCCCAAACCCCCAGTATGCCCCAGGACAACGGGTCTGGTTGTCCACCAAGGACTTACGCCTGCGACAACCCTGCCGGAAGCTGAGTCCCAAATACATCGGACCATTCCTCATCACTCGACAGATCAATCCCGTCACCTTCCGCCTCCAGCTGCCCAAACACTACCGGATCTCCCCCTCTTTTCACGTTTCCCTTCTCAAACCCTTTATTACTCCTGTTTCCTCTACAGACCCTGCTGTAACAACTGATCTGCCTCCTCCTTCACCACCTCTGGACGCCGCCCAACAGATCTTCAAGGTAGAGGAGATCATGGACTCCAGGAGACGGGGAGGTCACCTCGAGTACCTAATCAACTGGGAGGGCTACGGACCTGAAGAACAATCCTGGGTACCACGGATTGACATTCTAGACCAAGCACTCCTACGAGAGTTCCACCAAACCCATCCTGAACGTCCGGGTCCTCGACTTCGAGGTCGACCCCGTCACCCTGGTAGGTCCGCTGGAGCGGACCATGGAGGAGGGGGTACTGTAATGGTTTCAGCACCACCGGCCACGCCCCCCATGTCGTCACTGCCAGCTCGCGTCACCCGTTCCCTCTCCCCGGAGTTCTGAACTCAGTTTCCCAGCATGCACCGCACATCCACCATTTTTGATTAGTCCACACCTGCATCACATCATCAGGATTCTATTTAAGTTTGCACCTTTTTGTTCTTCCCTGTTCAGTCTTGTTGTCTTCACTACAATGCTTTACCCCGATAAGTATACTTGCCTGTTTTTTGGATACTTGCCTGTTTTTTGGATACTTGCCTGTTTTTTGGATACTTGCCTGTTTTTTGGATACTTGCCTGTTTTTTGGATATTCCTGTTTTTGCATACTTACCTGTTTTTGAAATAAACTCCTTTTCCTTATCTACCTCAGTGGTGTGCTCTCCGTCTACCAGAACCCTGACAGTATGTTATATTGTCTGAGGCGTGTGTAACAACAGCTCAGTTGAAATCCATTTAAAACCTTTTATTTTGCGGTGCGTGGTCATAACACATTTTTTTAAATATGAATATTGAATTTAACAATTTAAATTGTAAATATTGTATTCCTGTATCAACCTGTGATTATAGTGCTTTTTATTATACTTAAGTATATGGGTCAGTGACGTGACGCTCATTTTTTGTGTTCATTTGATTTAATCAAATTCAAAAGGTTTAAAGATTCCAAATAAATTCAAAAATAAAATGAATGTGGAATAAAAGAGAAGCATTAGCGTGTTAATATGGTTTTTGACCATTTTTACAGGATTTGTCAAAGATTATTTAGGAAACAAAGGCGTTTTAGCATATGTCCCAATAAATGCTGCAATGTTAAAATTTATATGTTGAGAACTCAAAACAAATCTTTTGTGTGCTATTTCAATGTTTAAATTCCATGTAGGTGGATAAAATAGATAATGTATCTGATTTTTTTTGCAGTTACACCAAATTGACATTTTCAGATACCTTCAGTCTTAACTTTCATAAAAAGTGCTGCAAATGTTATTTTAATTACACAAAATCAACATAAACACACTAAGGACATTTTAAAATACCTGATGCATGCGTTTAAAACCACTTTTTAAAAGATTTATTGAATTTCTCATCTTACCAACCTTGTTTTGTCACTGACCCATATACAGGTTTATCTCAAAAAATTATATGAAAAATGTCAATATTTTTTGTCACTCATTTCAGAAAGTGAAACCCATATATTATATAGATTCATTACACATAGAGTGAAATATTTAAAGCCTTTATTTCTTGAAATTTTGATGATAATGGCTAACAGATAATGAAAACCCAAAATTCAGTGTCTGACAAAAGAGTGAATATGGAGAACAATAAGGCTATTCTGTGTAAAACAGAGGAGGGTAAGGGATTTTTTTAGCCTGTTAGGATGCATCGTGAGATATGGTGACCTGCTGTACGACTGGCACTGTTCTCATCACACCTAAATACTTTTCAGGATAAGACATAGAAGGCATTAGATATCAAAAGAGTGATCATGACGAACAATAAGGCTATTCTGTGTAAAACAGAGGAGGGTAACAGATTTTTTTAGCCTGTTACGATGCATCGTGAGATATGGTGACCTGCTGTACGACTATGAGGTACATTATAAACATATCATTTTATAATATAATGTTATTATGTACATTATATATAATGTATGTATGTATAGCACAAAGCTCATTTATGTTCATTTTTCTTAAATGGACAATGTTTAGAATTATCGTTATTGCTGTTCTATTATTAGGGTAAAAGTGAACACACACACACACGCACACACACACACACACACACATATATATATATATATATATATAGGCCTACATACCTACATATAGGCTATAAAACAATTACCATGGCAATCACAATAATTCCAAACGCAATCAATTAAATGAACCTGCTTTGAACAGTTCAATGGGCGTGTTCAGCCACTGAAGCACGTCAGCACCCTCAACAGACTTTCCCAAAAGCCCGCTCACGATAACGTGCACGAGAACAAAGCGCGTTATTGCGCACGAGCACAAAGCGCATTCTCGCGCGAATTTACGCTCTTTGCGTAGAGAATTGTCGGCAGTGACAATAGCGCCTATTGCGGTCTCAAAATATCACGGGTAACAGAATATTTTGTACCGGGACTTTCCTTCAAGGGACTTTGGCGTGACGCACCGCTTTCGCTGCAGAAGGGTGAAGCATTTACAGATGTAGAGGGCTAGATTACACACTGAAGTCATGAAGCCCAATATGTCAACGGTAAGCAGGGGATTCTAACGGAATTCCGCACTCACGCGTGCGTTAAAGAGCGTCAGTTCCAGCGATCAGCGTCTCGGGACACTCGTTCGCCAAAATATTTCAGTTCTGTTTACAGAGGCACGTCTCCAGGGTGAATACTTCTAAAAAAAGGTAAATGTCACGTTGACCGTAAAAACTCGCGTAACGTTATAATAACGAATGTGTTAAACGCCGTATTTGTATGGAGTTGTGTGAATGATCGACCGTAACAGCTCCGCAGCTGTCAGTGTACATATGGCCACACCAATCGCTTTTCAAGTTCGAGCTTTAAATAACATCACATTGTGTCCGGTTTCCAGTGACTTCCAGACACGGGCAAGCGAGACTCCAGGGGAATACCGGTCTATGTTTGTGATAAACTGTCGATATCAACAGTTTATTGAACTGTTGCTATCGATATGCGTTAGAACATTTGTTTATGGTTTGAAATCAGATCTGAGACTGAAAGAACTTTGTTTACATAGATGGTTTAGTATAAATAATCATCAAAATAAAATATTACAGTGCTGTGTAAAATGTTTCCCAAAGTCATAAATGTCCATGTTGCTTGGCATCTATGGCCTGTTATGTTTTGACATTATGGCAATTGATTTGAATAATTACATGTCCCTGTGTGACAATAACAGTGATTGATATGTACAAGTAGCATTTAAAAACAAAAGCATTTATTAACACATTGCCATTATTAATCACGATGTCATTTCACATACACACATGTGCGCAACAGGTGTGTTGAACTCAGGGGCGCAATGGTGGATTATTATGATGTCCTGGGAGTGTCACGGAATGCTTCTCAAGATGACATCAAGAAAGCGTAAGTTAAAAGTCCCTTTACTTAACAAAAAAGTGGCTTTTTGAGAAGTTTGGCTTTGGTACTGTTGAACAGTACTTAAATTGTCCAATAGAGGCATAAAGTATTCTGAGATTACTGTTTGTCTATATTTAATTATCATGTATGTCTCAATGGTCAAGTGGCTTGTGTTGCCTCACTAAAAAGTTTAAACATAACTTAACTTTGAAAGTATTTTATTATGTCTGTTATTAGTATGTTATTACGTTTTACTTCCAACTTTATGTCTAACTTTCTAGTTCTGCTATTTTCAGTAAAGCCCCATTGACAGACAGAATGACGAATCATTTATGTTATCAGTTTTTTCATTACTCTTGAGTCTTGATTACACTAGTAAATGACTAGCAATGTTTTCACTTTCGGTTTTGCCTAACACCATATTGAAATTGCACTCAAGATAAGTTTGCTTACATGTTTATTTATTTGTTTGTACAGTTACAGGAAACTGGCTTTACGCTGGCACCCTGACAAAAACCCAGACAACAAGGAGGAGGCAGAGAGAAAATTCAAAGAGATAGCAGAGGCTTATGAAGTTCTTTCAGACAGTAAAATATTCAACATTTTTACATGACTTTCACAATGCATGTTCAAAAAGTATTTCTTCTTTCTTCAATGTTTGGGTCTTACTTACATTGCACTGTTGTGTTTTCTCATTTCCAAGAAGGCAAACGGGAGGCTTTTGACAGATATGGTAGATCGGGCGTGCCAAGCTCAGGTAAGCAAAATTTGCTTGTCGTCCTTAAAATGACAAGCAACTCATTACAACCAATAGTTAAAATTTAAAGTTTACCTCACTCTAGCTGGTGTTAAAGAAATGACAGACGCTTTGACTAAGCGACTTACAGTGCATTCAAGACTTGCATGTTATCATTATGTTGATTATCTTTATATTGCTATTGCAATGCCGGACCAATTGAGCAATGGTAATCCCAATCATCATGCAGATTAAAACCCACAATGCCTTAAAGTGTATGTTTTTGTTGCATCTCCTGCTACCAGTAGAGAACATAGTAAACACTCCTGTTGGTCGTGTTTGATGGATGTGACAAACGGTCTAGACTGTTGTATGATGGGTTGAAGGATATGTTCTCAAAACCTCATGCCACTTTGTTTTTTCTTTGTTGTGTGTGTCAGTTTTTTACTCATTATCTTACATCTGTCTCTTAGGCTCTAGCAGCTCATCATTTCCTGACGACTTCCCAGGATTCACCTTCACATTTCGCAGCCCAGATGAGGTTTTTCGAGAGTTTTTTAGAGGGCAGGACCCATTTGCTGACTTCTTTGGTGGGTTCCCAGGGAGTTAGTATTTAGATCAGGGGTCTTCAACCGGGGGGTTCGGAACCGCAAGGGGTCCACTAATTACTGTTTACTCACAGGCAACTTTTTGTTAAAAATGTAAAGGCATGGGTACAGAAATATTACAACCAATGTTCTCTTTAAACTGCGCACGTGCGCAGCCGCGAGGACTCATTGAAGCTCCCGTGCATTGCAATTTTAACCTTCGTGCGTGCAGAGTAAAACATCCATTCAGGCAGCGGAAGCAAGCAGTTGAAGAAATGTTACATCTGCATCATAAAAACCGGTAGGGTTAGAATCAGTGCATTCTCTGTCTCCCTTCCGATAAAAGTACGCATGAAAGGAGTTGCGTGCAAATAAAGTGCATTCTCATATGTTTCTGAACGTCTGTTCAAATTTGTTAAAGCTGTAAAAATTTATAGTCAAATGACACCACACCGCTTCTGCATTGTAAACTATTACAGAACTATCGTACATGTTTAAAATCAATGAAACGCGCACCGTGTACTCGTTGGACGCGGACTCGTTGCATCATGTTGCTCTCCTTAGTCTGATATGGTGCTCTGCAGAAAAAACCTTGTGTTCATTTTCGTGTAACAATGCTGATCCACGAGAAAGACAACGGAGCTCAGAATTACAAAATAGTGGTGTATTCTGCGACACAGAGAAGCGGAAGAAAAAAAAGAGAATGACACTTAATAAAATGGCCTGATTTTACAACAGAATGCTTAAAATCTGCACTAATTTCTTTCGCATCCAGAGACAACCCCTATCTCCACTTGTCACGCGATTCTCGGGTACAGAAGGAATGTCACCACCACGGGTAAGGTTTGCAGGTTTAATAAATCCAAAGCCAGACACAGGCAAAAACAAAACGTAAATCCACAGGATAACAGATTCCTTTGTAAAACCGATAAGAAAACAAATGGTATAATCCAAACGGAAACAGGAATCAACGTATCCAAAAGTCCACAGAGATAGCGAAACCGAAAACAAGCGACATTTATAACTTAAGATCTTCGACGACATTAAACCTTAGACAACCTTAATAACAGACAACTGAATACAAACCAAGATGAAACTTAAATAGTGTCCAAATAATCAGTGAAAAGGGGAAACAGGTGCGGGTGAAATCAACAATGTCAGGTGTGCGTGCAGGGAATGGTGGGAATTGGAGTCCAGTGAGGAACGTGCAGACGGAGAGTGTTACACCACTAGAATAGTCTTTGTGCCATTAACCAGGGTCAGTCATCTCATTGAAGCCTTAATTGTCTTGATTGCGGTGTGGAGAACCCAGTAGCAGGCAGCGGTAGTACGGGAAAACAAAAGACTTTTATTTTAAAACACAAAACAAAGACCCGCGATGGGGTGTAAACAAGGTCACAAAATAATAATACAAACAACTACTAAGAACTAACTAATAGAACTAAACACTTACTAAGACTGACGGGAAGTAACAACAGGAACAGGAATCACGGAGAATACTTGAGGAACACAGTAACACCGAATACAGGGTACACAGTAGCACAGGCTACATCAAATACAATGCACGAGCACAAGACAATAGACACGAGGGCTTTTTAAAGGGAGACAAACAAATGATAGTTAACAAGGGAACAGGTGTGGGGGATGAAACACTGATGGAAAGCTAACGAGGAACGAGAGGGCGGGAACAGAGACGTGGACCGGAGAGAGAGTATATAAGGCCGAAAGGGTCAAAATCTCTCTCCCCACATATAACCTAAGGCTTTGCCATGACTCTGCCTCAAGACCAAGAATTGACATGACATGATGAGGCAGAATCATGACATTAATAAAAACTAAGGTTCAAATAAATGTTTAATTTTCCATCTCACAGTAAAATGAAAATGTATGATGTTGCAAATCCCTTAAAATAATCAAACAATCTATATTAAAGACAAAAATAATACACAGAAAAGCCTATGTGCAACAATAACATAATAGTGTCTGTGCATAAGACTAATGTCTTAACATAATATTGCTGTGACAATAGGGTTGTTTCTATTTAAATAGCTCCGTTTACACATTTAGTATAAGGGGTTCCCTGCTCCATGCATTCGAAAAATGTTGAAGGCCCCTGATTTAGATGATTCAGAATGTTCTTTCTGTACTTCATTTGTGCTTTTTCTTGATTTTCTTCACTACTGGTCAAAAGTTGTTGGTTACTTGATTAAAAGGGTTCGTGTGGTCTTCAAATTCTTTTAATCTGAACGCGTAAAGGAGTAGTTCGCCTTCATTTACTCACCCTCTTGTCATTTCAAACCTGTATGACTTTCTTTCTTCCGTAGAACACAAAAGAAGATATTTTGAAGAATTTTGTTAACTGCCCCCCATTCACTTGCATTGGTTACAATAGAAGTGAACGGCGGGCTGTGCTGTTCTGTTACCAACATTTTTCAAAATATCTTCTTTTGTGACAGAATTTTAATTTTGAAGGTCAACTACTCCTTTAAATGTTTGAAATTTATTTTGTAGAGAAAATTTTAATTGTGCTAACATATTAATTTATTTAGTTACATTTTTTAATGCGTGACTTGGACTGAATAATGAAGAAAAGTAGCCAAAAAAAGCATAAATGAGAAATCCCATGTTGAGACATCAAGAAGCTTGATGATAAAATGCTGATAGGACACACATTTATGCAAATTCTAGGCAAAGGCTGGCTACATTAAACATGACGAAATATAATTTGCTTTATTATTATAGTCACACAAAATTACGCAGTTACAGTACATTTGTGTTACTGAAAGTTTACTATTATTCAAAAATATGCAAAACAATAAACTGTTGAACTGTAGTATGCAGTATACTAATTACAAAACCATAGTAAAAACAAACCATAAGTAAACCCAAAGTTATCTTTTTGGTTCTTCAGAACATAATTAAATAAGAATAAATAAGCAAATAGCAATATAAATTAAGAGAAATAAGTAAAAACACAAATGCAGTTTGTGTTTTTCAGAAATATAAGTAGGGATGCACCGAATGTTCGGAAGTGGCCGAATAAATTTTACCGAACATGACTCGTGATACGATCAAGCAGCAACCAGCGCAGAGAGAGAGAGAGAGAGAGAGAGAGACACACAGAGAGAGAGACACGCATGCGCTTTATTACTGCTGCAAACATTTTGGCAGTGCGTGTGTGGAGCATTTTAAAGTGTCGAGAAAGACACTTGCCGCACGGAAGTAAATTTCCAAATGAAAGCGTCTTTACCGGTCGGTAACTTTACTTCAGACGGAAGCGGGCGGTCTGACAGTAGCCCCGCCGCTCGCGACATCCTTTGACATCATACAGTGGTCACGTGCACACAGTTCCCTGTACTAAACAACTTGTCAAAGTATGTTCGGTGCACCTTCTGAGAGAACAGTCAGCTTTTGTAGGCGGAGTTTGGAGGAGAGACGTGAACTGAAATGGTTGTCAGTCAGTATCAGTCAGAATTGCTTGCATTGGATGTTTTTTTTTCTCAAATCATTTTGCAATGTAGCCTATAATAATCCAACAGTTTTAGTTTATTCATATTTTTATTTTATAGGCCTAATGTGGAATGACACTTTTTAATGAAGTGTTTTGTTGTAGGGGTACAGAATAACTTACATTACATTCTTTTAGAAGTCAGTTATAGGCCTAATTAATATAGGCTATTCACAGGCTCAATTTTTTGTTTGAATTTACTTTGTTTTGCTCAATTTTATATTAAGCTGTATTGTATTTTATTGAAAAACAATACAAATTATAAAAGTACATTTTGACTATTCAGTTTGTGCAATAGTGAAAAAAATGGCTTAATAAATAGAAGAAATGCAAAAAACTATGTTCGGTGTTCGGTATTATTCGGCCTTCGACCAAGTGTTTCGAACATCATGTTCAGCTTCGGCCAAGAATTTTCGTTTCGGTGCATCCCTAAATATAAGCATTGTACCGAATGCACAGGCATAATGCAAAGATCCAATATTTGGATACATGCATTTTCTGCCTCTCTGTTTACATTGACCTACAGTGTTCTTACATTAATACTTACAAAAACATGTATTGGTCTGCATTATTGGGTGACCTTAACAGAGCATGTGCACACGTAAAAAGCTTTCATGACACAAGATTTATTGTTAAAGTTACAGTACAAGTACATTTGCATTGAAAATGTTTCTCTTCAGGATTATACGTCCAGTTGTACTCTAAATGTAGCCAATTATATAAAATGAGATATTTATATATTTACAGAACGATATGTAATTTAGAAAGGTGATCTCTCGCAATAGGTTAATCATATTTAGGGTCCTTGGCTGGCATCATAAAGTCCCTGGAATAAATCATTTTAATTTAAATATCGACCTGGTAATATAATCATTTTAGGATTTTCCTCATCCACTCACAGTTCTCACCAGCTCACCACATTCCATTGCAATTACTGCCGTAGTATTTTGCTGGCCTTACCCTCTTTAACTGTCTGTCATTCTCTACCCACTCTCACATTAGATGATTTCCCGTTTGGTGGGATGCACAGTGGATTTCACAGCTCCTCCTCCAGGCTTGGACCCAGTCGCTTCTTCTCCTTCCCCTCAGCAAATGGTTTGTATTTTTCACGCATAATAGATTGCATACTCCTTCTGCACAGTGCATACACCCAGATTAATACTTCATTTAGATGAATTTTGCTTCAATACATTTGGTTACATCAAAGGGATAGTTTACCCAGAAAATAAATATTCTGTCATTTGATCAACCTCAATCATTCCAAACCTATATATGACTCTTTCTTCTGTGAAACACAAAAGAAGATATTTTGAGAAATTTTGTGTCCATACAATGGTTGTGAAAGGGGGACAGTGTTGTTTGGTTATCAATAATCTTCAAAATATCTTATTTTGTATTCTTCAAAAGAAGTCATACAGGTTTAGATTGACACAAGGGTGGGTAAATGATGAAATTAAATTGTTAAAAATGAAAAGCTGCATTTGTGTTTATTTTTCTGATGCCAACAGTTGATTTTACATCCTTCTCCTCAATGGGAGGCATGGGCAGTATGGGAGGGGCAAACTTCAAGTCTGTTTCCACTTCAACCCGCATTGTCAATGGAAAACGTATCTCTACAAAAAAGTCAGTTTGCATCTTTGCAAACTATTGCAAACTACTCACGATTTATATGACAGCACATATTATATGATCAAATTCCTTGTAATAAAAATTCAATTTCCACCACAGGATCAATGAAAACGGGCAGGAGAGAACGGAGGTCGAGGAGGACGGGGTTCTAAAAACTGTCCTCATCAATGGTAATCTTTAATAACAACATGAAACTAGATTTGCCTCATTATTTTGCATGCTTTCTTTATTTTATATGTGTTCATGTAGATCCGATTTGACGTTCAGCTGTGTTTGTGTGTGCAGGTGTGGAGGATGAGATGGCGCTGGCTTTAGAACTGAGCCGTAGAGAAGAGTCCGGACAGCCTTCTGGACAACCCCAACAGCCACGACTCCACCGCTCTCACAACACCCCTACAAACCCCGCCATGCGCTCTTTTAGCGCCGCCCCTTTATATCATCGCCCCGAAGCCAGTGAAGATGAGGAGGACGAAGACCTGCAGATGGCGCTGGCCTACAGCTTATCAGAGATGGAGGCCCAACAGCAAGCGGAGGACATGATATCAGGTGCCGGGGGGACACAACCAGGGGCTGGTGGGGGTGGGAATAGGAGGGATGCCCCTCAGAAAACCAAATCTGAGAGTCAAAAGACAGATGATTCAACAGGCAGCACCTCCCCATCTTTAGACGATAGAGAAACAAGGCCGGTTCACGGTTCAGAAAACATGCACCAGGAGAATGTTGTTGTGAAAGAAAAGGAGAATGTGAAAAGTATGGCCAATGGGACCGATGCGGTAAAAAAGAGGAGGAAGTGTCAGTGTGTGGTCTGTTAGTACGTTTGCGGGGAATAATCGTGCGTGTGACGTGTGTTTGATCTTAGTGAAGTTTTGGACTGTGCCTTGACTTGTAGCTCTTTCTATGTGTTATGGCAGGGCTTATGACAAAGCACAAGGATGATGGTACTATTTTTATATATTATCTTGCCTGGAGGTTTAAATAACAGGTGCCAAATATGTGTTTATTTACCACATAGAAATCTTCCCATACAACAGCTAACAATACAGTAATATATACTAAATTTGAGAAATTATAGATTCTGTGAGCATTTTTAGGCTTTAAAAACATAGGTAGCCCTAAAATAGGTATTTTGAGATATGTTTTTGGAGGGCTTTTGCAGCAAAGTAATGAAATGGCAAAATGGTGAAAGTTAGCAATATGGCTAAATTTGCGTTTAGCACCTTAAATCCAGCATTCAATTTAAAAAGTTTTAGCTCATAATATATATGCTGGTTTAGATTATTTCCCGCCAAAATGAACATTCTTTAATAATTTATTCACTATCATGCCATCTCACAAACACAAACATATTTTCTTTTTTTAATGAAAAATGTCTCTCTTTATGACTATAGCTTCCAACTTGTTAAAGCCCCAAAAAGTGCAAACACCATAAAAGTAACTCAAACGGCTTCATTGGGTTTATAAATGTCTTCTGAAGCAAATTCATATATTGTGTGAGAAAATTATTAAGATTTTAAGATCATTTAGCCTAGCTGAAACCCATGAAAAAGTGCTAAATTCAAACACGTCGATAATCTGACTGGTTCTCCTGTGTCTCATGAATGGTTGTTATATGACACTTCGTCACAAGACACACATGTACCAATGATATTTCAAGTTTTAAACATGTCACCATATTGCCCCGGTTTCACAGACAAGGTTTAAGATTAGTGCCAGACTAAAATTAATTTTGAGCTGTCTAAACTGAAAATAACTGGCCCTGACGTATCTTAAAATATGTCAGTGCCATTGTTTTGTTTCAAGATGGACATCAGTAATGTTTTTTTCTACGGCATTTTAATAAAAGCGACTTAAATAGCCTAAATTAACTAAGGCATAGTCCTGGTTTAGGCTAAACCTGAAACCGGGCCATTAGATTTGAACACTCTTACGGGTTTGTTTGATTTCAGTTTCACTAAAGATATGAATATCCTAAGCAAAAGGATGGCTGCAGTCTAAAGAAACACAACGAGACTGTCAGTGTTTCAGCTGATGCCAGTGTTGTAGTCGAGACCAGCTCATTCGAGTCCGAGTCAAGACCGAGACCAGAGAGGGTTGAGTCCGAGTCAAGACCGAGACCAGAGAGCAGGCCCGGATTAAGAATTCAGGGGCCCCTGGGCACAAGACCTCCATCCCCCCCCCCATACGCACGGGCGCACAATAAAGTTTTGAAATAGCCTATAGGGCACTACGTGTACCTCTATTTTATACAGGATTACATTGCCAAGTTACAAACTATGATCACAACCTGAAGGACAATATCAACACCTGTACACATCCTCCATCATACAAGATTTACACCACATGATTGCAATGCTTTTCTGGACCAGCAGCAACAATATCAAGACATTTCCCTACATACTGTAACTCACTGGCATTTGTAAGCACACACTGCCTCACCTCTACCTATTAATTCAGTTCTATCAGATTCTTCCATAATTCACACACAAACACGCCGGATTCACAAAACTGTTCTTAAGAGAAAATATAAGAACTTTATTAAGATAAATTATAGGACGTTCTTAAGAATATTCTTAAATGTAATTCTCAAATATTTTCTTATAAACATTTTAATTTTTCTAAGAATAAAAGGGTAGACTTTGTCATTGATTATACTATAAGAGTAATTTGTCCTTTGGTTAAACTTTATTTGTGTACCAAGCACCTGGCGACTCACGTTCTTATATAAGCGTGTAATGTGTTAAACGGCATTAACGAATATTATAGGTATACTTACACGAGTCTGTGTAAGTAAACATTTTGCAATGTATGTAAAAGCACTCTGGATTTTCTAATAACGAAGGCTAAAAATCGGTAAAGTATAAGGCAGTTAGACCTGACCAACATTATATCAAAATTCATTATTGGACAAGAAACACCACCAAATACATGTAAAAAACTCTTACCTTTTGAGATTTTAAAGACAACCAATATTCTAGCCTATAGATTATATTTACATCAATAAAGCCGTTTTCATTGACATATTTTCAGTTTCTTGACTTAGTGACTTAGCGCGACATCTAACAAATCACCATAAAAAGCGGCGATTCAGTCTATATTCTTTCACACAGACTCTGTCTATAACCATGTGCGTATTTAGGCTACAGACGAAATGTGTTCATGTTTATAAATTCAAACAGTGGATAACAGTGACATGTTGTTGGAAACGCTGTTTTGTACTCATTTCATTCGGGAGTCACCTGTGGAATGTGCTGCTTCTTTCTGCCGCTCACTGAGACGATCCCTGCGCGGGGAAAAAGAGACCTTGCGCTCGCGGGACAGCACTGGTGACATTTTCCAACTGAATTAAAACTTTATCGGAAGGTCGCTGGATATTTCGCTTTGTGCTTCTCCTGAACAAAAGCTGCTAAAGGGCTTGTAAAAGTTACTAAATCAAGAGACAGACTTGGGTATGTTAGAAACACTGTTTGTGTGCGCACTTGCGTGTGTGCGGCCAGAGAGACGCACGGCAGAATGAATATAGCGAAAACATGGTTATGTTAAATTTTTTCCCCCTTTCTTGGGCCCCAAGCGCGCATGGGCCCCTGGGCCGGTGCCCATAATGCCCATTGGATAATCCGGCCCTGCCAGAGAGGGTTGAGTCCGAGTCAAGTCCGAGTCCACATAAGGACCTAAAAATGTTTGGTGGAAACCAATGTTAAATGTTTGGTGGAAACCACCATGGCATGTACACTGTGTTTTATTTGCTCAAACTGATATTAGCTGAGGGTAAAAAAGGCCACATAGTAAGTGGTGTAAAGGTAATTTTATTACAATTATGAATTAAGTGCTCCACATAACATTATGGTACCACTACATAAGTCCACATAACATTACTTTCCCCCTATACAGTATAAGTCCACATAACATTACTTTCCCCCTACACAAGTCCACTCCACATAACAATTCTAGGCCATATAACATACTATCTCAATTTTTAAGTCCACATAACATTACTTTCCCCCTATACAGTATAAGTCCACAACATTTCCAGTGCAAATAACATTACTGAACCACTAACTGTAACAACTTTTAACCTTAGTTAATGACTGCTGATATGCACATATCCTTACAATGTCTTGCATTATGTGCAGTTATAGAAGTTTTGAAAATTACACATGGGCATAATTACTTTTCAAAAATATAAGGGAGGAGACCATCCTGTTACCCAAACGAGCACAATGTGGTCTCATGATTATTCCACCCCGACTAAAAATTCTCTCTACTGGTGCAGAGGACGCGGGGACTGACAACAGTTTCACTGCTAGTGCATGCAGTTGGGGATATCTGTCCTTGTTTTTGGACCAGAAGGCAAGTGCTGTGTCAGTACATGGATCCTGAATGTCACTGAAGTATTTACTTATCTGGTCAGAGATACTGGCATCCACCGTAAGGTTATGCTGGCTTTTGTGGGCTTTGTAGCGAGTTACTAGCCGTGGCAATTTGGATGGTGGAGAACTATTTGATGAGAAATCTTCTGCATTCAGCTGCTCAGAACTTTCACCAACAGCCACACTCTCAACAGTCGAGATCAAGTTATCTTAAAAGACAGCACAATACAATATTGCATTAGTATAACAAAGTTTTTTTTACTAAATCACTAAGGTCATCAATGAGAGAAAAATGTTGACATCATATTGACCATCATAATCATATCGACATTAATGGCAATTTAAAGATGTAATTTAAAGGCTGCAATTTATTTGTGACACTGTCTGTGACTAAAGTCTAATAATCTAATTATAAGATTCTGAAAATTTAACAGAATGTTCTTTACGTAAGATGACTTTACATAGAAAACAGTAAATTCCCTCCCCCCAAAAGTTATATTAGCAGGGCTTTCCTAGGCAGGGTCACAAATAAAAGTTATATATTAAAATATATATGTTATAGTTGAATTAAAATACAGTGGAATGGGGAAAAATACTAACTTGTCAGAGTCCTCTTTACATCTTCTCTGAACTTCTTTAGTGATGAAGGCGAAGCATCATTGTTGCATGGATTAAAGTTCTCCGTCGCTACGACGGATTTCCGTTAATTGCAGCGAGTCTACGACGGATTTCCGTCAATTGCAGGGTTCCCGCCTGTCCTTAATGTCATAAATTCACTTTTCATGATTTTAACCCCTTGACGCGTACGATCACACCGGTGTGATTAGAACATTCAACGCTTTGACTGGCACTGAGCCAGAGACCGACTCAATCCTGCTACCTATCACAACCAGGCTCGAGAGAAGAGAGAATTTTACTTGCCCGACCGGACAAGTAACTTGAAAAAAGTAACACTGTGCGACATAGAATAATAAGAATATGTGCATTAGACAGAGCTACGTGCTTGTGTGACGTTCGTTTGTCGTTGTGCTTGTTTGTGTGTGACATTAATCAATATCGCATCGCTCGCCGACAATGAATCATGTTATTTAATTATGTCATCTGGCTGTGTGTCTGAGGGAATGAAGTGCACAATTTAACATACTACACAAGTGTTGGTCTAGGATTTGTCTGCGTCTGCACTATATGAGGATATGAACACATGAACTTCATCTCCACAGTTGCTAAGAGTTTATTTTACCAGCATTGTACTGTTTGAGTGAAGCTATCGTCAAAAACATTAACTCGGGCGCCGTCTTTCCGACAAGTCGTCAAAATAAAAGTCCCGTTAAACTGAACACTCAGACGAAAAAATACTGTAGTGTACTATAGTATGTGCTATGGAAAATTGTAGTACCCTTGTAGTAAATTGATAAACTAGAGTAAATGCATAGTATACTTTAATAAAGTTAAAAAACACTAGTATCTAGGAATTTTACTGCAGTTTACTATAGTAAATACTGTAATATACTACAGTAATTAATGTGGACAAATATACCACTATTGTATAGTAAAAAATTAAAAACACAGTAACGTTACTTAGAAATATTAAATCAAATTTAGGTAAACAAAAGATTATATGGCCTTAATTTATCCATATGTAACATTAATGTCATTTGTCAGTTACCTGCCTATTCATGTGATGAACTGCACTTGCACATTTTTTAATGATGACAACAAACGTTTTATACTTGTGCTACGACTAGTGTTGTAGTACTCGAGACCGGTCTTGGTCTCTCGAGTCCGGTCTCAACCATTTTGTGATGGTCTTGTCTCGGTCTCAGATTTAGTGGTCTCTGGTTTTTTTTCAAGACCACAACTGTGGGAATTACAATAAAATGATGGTGCATTGTCTGATTTAAGTGTTAACATTATTAATGTGATTGGATGTAAAACTTTAATGTCCGGTTCACACACAAGGCTTAAGACTATAGTCCCAGACTAAAATAAAAGTTTGAGCTGTCTTAACTGGAAATAAATATCCCTGACATATCTTAAAATATGTCGTTGCCATTGTTTTGTCTCAAGATGCACACCAGCAGTATTTTTATCCAAGGCATTTTATTAAAAGTGACTTAAATATCCTAATTTAACTAAGGCATAGTCCTGGCTTAAGTTAAGCCTTGACTGTTGTGCCAGATGATTGGGGGAATGTCCTAGAAGAAATCTGTCAACAAAATGAATACAAAGGTCCACAATATCCAAGATGTGATTGCAAAAAAGGTACTTGTATTAGATCTTGTTTCTTTATATTATAAAGTCTGACGTGATCTGAAAACGTGATATTTTGCTACTGAATAATAGATAAGAACGCTTAGAATGCATGATTCTGTAATTATGACTTTTTAATGTGGATCTTTTAGAATTTTAGAGAGTACTAGTCTTTGTCTTGACTCGGCCTGCCTTGGCCTTGTCTTGGTCTCGGCCATTCAACATCTTGGTCATGTTTTGGTCTCGACACCCTCTGGTCTTGGTCTTGTCTTGGTCTCGGTTTAGGTGGTCTCGATTACAACACTAGCTACGACTGTTTGGCCTGTGCTACAAAACCTCTGTAACACCAGTGCTGTGTAAAAGTTAACGTACAGCCCTGCCACTAATAATATTTACTGCTTGCCTTTGTTCTATAGCAATCACGGAGAGTATAACCAACTTCAGACACTAGGTAAAACGCTTAGAAGCAAACATGAGCACTCAGAATCCGAAACAATTATACTGACACTTCATATGAAGTTTTTTTTATGTTCGTACAAGTAGGCTAATTTTTGTACTCGGACAAGTGAATGACAAATGTACTTGTCCGAAGGACAACCACATGACAACGCGTAATGTCAAGCCCCGAAAAACGTGCCCTGAAGTTATGTAGATGGTTGATTATTTGTCAATGTAAGTATAATGTTTTCATAGATTAAAAATAGCTTTTAAAATACGCAAACTGGCAATATGAAAGCGATTTAAAACATCTCCCCTTAAAATACTATATTGGTCTTGACTATTTAAATAAAGTGTCGGTTAAAGGAATATGACTTGGCCTTATAAGAAATTCAGTCAGAAGACATTTTTTCACTTTAATCCATGTTGTTGGTAACATCCAAGTCAACCCAGTTGAGACCAAATTGCGGATCAAGCATTGCAGAAAGAAAGTACACGTCTTGGTAAAAAGGCATGGGTTCTTCACACTCTGTGGCCATTTTAGCTTTCACAAATACTCCTAAAAATCTTCTTTGTGGAGAGCTGTGAAGGGCCCTAATTAAAGGCTGGCACTGGCTTCTTGTCGCACCCATTTTCAGAAGATGTGTATTTAGGTCTAAAACAGACTTTTCACCTTGTGTTAGGTCCGTTGCCTCTGAAAATGGTCCAAGAATTGCACTCAGCTCCTGAAGCTGGTTCCATTCACAGAGTGTAAACACCACATTTTCAAATTCTTTACCACAGACCTCTGCCAGATTTTTGTAGTCAAGACTTGTGATGGCTTGCACCTGCTTGAACGTTGAATTCCAACGAGTAACAGTCGCCACTGGTATTGATTTTCCACTGCCAAAAGTAGTTTCGAAGAGGTTCTTGAAAGTAGTGCTGCTATGCAGTAGAGAAGTGAGCTTTGATGCTTTTGCTATGGCCAGGGATATGCATTTGGCTTCCTTCAGTCCATCACCAATAACCAGCTGAAGAGAGTGGGCAAAGCATGACAATCGCTGTCTTGACCTGGCCATGTCTAACAAGGTTTCTTGGTAGTTGTCTAAATCCTCCCACAGCTCCCCATCATCCAAGTTGTCAATTTCTTCCTCATTGTCATCTGCAGGGTCAACAGATTGCTGAGGTAACTTCACTTTAAAAGCACATTTCATGTTTGCCGCGTTATCTGTTATGATGTAATCAATCTTGCTCGTAATCCAATACTACTCTGTTATGTCATCAAAGGCCATTGAAATGTTTTCACCAGTGTGTCTACCTGGAAACTGTTTACAATCCAAAAGAAAAGAGTCCAGCTTGTAAACATTCTCACTAGTATTGTAAGCATGTGCAGTAATTCCAAGGAATGAGCGCATGGTTCGGTCTGACCATATATCTACAGTTACTGAGATGGAGCTGTGTTTCTGCAAGGTTTCACAAATATGCATCTTAACCTTTCCAACTAAATCTGGAATGCATTTCTCAGCAATTGTTGCTCTTGAAATGGGCACATACCTCATATCCAGTGTGTGACGAAAGTGTCGGAAGTGTTCATTCTCAATTATAGATAAAGGTAAGGTACAGCCAATAATCAAGTCATTAATAATTGCTTGACTGATTGCTCTTTGGCGACTTGAGTCAGGACTGTAATGCTGAGCAGTGCAAAATGATGATTCTATACTTTGTGCAGTTTGTGGTGCACATCTGTTTGATTCTGTGTGAATCCCTCTCTTGTACTCAGCAAGCCTTGAAAGAAAAAAAACAGTATTATGATACACAGTTAACAAGATACATGTACATAAAGCTATTGCTAATAAGCCATAACAAGTATGCAAGTATGATGATCACCATAATAATTTCAGAAAATCAAGAAAAAATAGATAATACAGAAAAAAATGTAGGCATTAGGCAATATTTACAGCTATATTTTTCCTGCCGATTGTTTACTGTTAGAGTTCTTAGTGCGGCCACTCTGTGTTTTAGCGCCATCTTCTGTGATTTTGTGAAGCGGTAGTTAATCTAAAATGCTTAAAATCTTACTGGACGCCTACGTTTTATTGCGGGGTAATAATGAAATTAAAATCAACACACTAGTCGAAAAACCTTTTTTAGCAAACTAGTGTTTGAGCTGAGCTCACAGGATTAAATAGAACTGTGGAACAAACACAAACAAGCAAAAACACAAGAACTTAAATTGATTAACTTTTTAGTCACTCATACAGGGGAGATGACAATGGCAAGTGGAGGTGCGCACAAGATCCGACTGACTGTGCATAAAAGTGTAATACTTCATACTGCATTTGATTTTAATCCAAAAGTGCGAATGCGCCGAGGGAGTGACTTTTGTCAGACATTTTTGTGGGGAGATGCATAGTGTCATTGGCCATCATATTTGTATTCATATTTTCATTTTATTAAACGATATTTGGTTTTCTTTGAGACACCTTTGTCCTGCTGTGTAAAAGGCAAAAATATTACAATAATCCAGTTAAGACAAATAATATAGCAACGCGACTTTCTGGAAAGTGGGATCCCTAACGTACAGGAGTGGGATAGAATCTGGCGGGGGTGGGCGGCATTCAAAATGTAACGTTACGTTAGTCCAGTGCAGGCCTCTACAGTAAACAATGCATCCACGGTCTGAAATTTAATTAATAAATTGTTTGAAAAGTCTTTGATCTTACCTTTCTTTGTGCTTTCGCTCAAATTCCGAACATGTTCGAGTACGAGTCAAGACCGAGTCAAAATGCACACGAGTCCATGACAAGACCAAGACCAGTAAAATACGGTCTCGAGACCGAGTTCAAGACCGAGTCCGAGTCTCGAGACTACAACACTGGCTGATGCCACTCATTCCTAAATTATTATTATTAATTATCACAATAGAAGTTTTCTATACGAGATCAGAGGTTTTTTTTGCAAAAAGTTGGTTATTTTGACCCTAAACAGATACATATGTAGACTTATAAGGGATGCTTTAGATAGGAGGTTTTTGTGGATTCTCTTTGTGGATGCTTTGTCCTGCTTTTTTATTCTGTTAGAAGTTCCTTTTAAATGTGATGTGCAATTTTTTAAATAATTTGTTTTAGACGACAGTGTTATGAAAGAATCCCCTCATGACTCTTTAAAGAGTTATAAACTTTTGCACAAAAAGACTTGAGATAATCAGTGTCTCCAAGGGCTCATGTTTAGTTACCCCATCGTGAATGCACTGCATCATATTGACTAATGGTGTGAATAAGTATTGGAAAGTACTTTGGATAAACAATTTACTCAGTTTATGAGGATGTGCCAAATAACTGTAAAATAGTGACTGTAATGTTGTATTCATCATCAGTATTATTCAGTGTTGATATTTGTTTGGGCCTTTTTTGTTAGGTTTGAAATGCATGGCTGTGGTTACCAATGGCATTATTTATGTGCCGGCTTGTGTACGGTAACCAAAAAAGTGAATCAATATCCTGTCTAGTTTCTTTCATATTAACCAGCACCTGTGTGATATGAAATAAACAAAAACAAATCAATAATGAACATTTGACTTGAACACTAGATAAAGCACAGACAGTTGAATGTCATGATATGTGAATGTTTATGAACAAGTTATTTTGTGTAATTTTATCAAATGTCAAGAGAGATCAAAGTCATTTATTTACCAAAAAGAGCTTTTTGTGTTTAAAAATGTAATGCTCAGAAACATTGCTGCCTCTATTGTAAAATAAATCATAATTTAGGATACAGTTTGACACTACACGATATTTAAATTAATAAATGAATCAAGTTATTAAATGATGTTTCAGTCATTGTTGATAATAATATTAAGAACAATAAACTCTATTAAATCAGTTTTGGTCACAAGCATTTATTTTAATGGACCAGGTTTTTTTGTACAATTGCTTTTTCCATTGTATTTATTTTTATTTCATTTTTTACCGAGAGGCTCTGTCCCATGCATGCTGTGCATGTATTATTTACTGAAAGATTAAAATGGGCTCCAAACAGTTAAATCCCTTGCCTCCATTTAAAAAAACGTACTTCTACAACTTTGACCTTTCCTTGTGTTTCTCTATGCATCAATTCGTTCTTCATTAACCGCACATACTGCATTTGCATGTAATATGGTTATGATTTTACCTGACTCGTTCTCCCTACCGTTACAGAGTCCGACTTCCAGGCCTTCACAGGCTGACCTGTGGCTGTGATCCCCCTCTTAACCCCAGAGGTAAAATGTAGTGTAGACCTCTTTTAATGACTTAGCTTAGTTCTCAGACCTTCCTCCCAACCTCCTATTGTAATAATGAGCTCAGTTCATTAAAAATCTAGTTGTGTAATTACAAGTGTTGCCTCCGAGAACATGCAGTGTTCCTGTAAGGAAAATATCAAATTCTGCATGATAAGAGTTTATTTTAACTCGTGCAAAAGAAGTATTACGAGGCACTGCTGTTGTAGACTCAAAATTACAAACAATTCTCAGTGTCTTTAGTGTGTCTATGTGTGTGGATTTAACTCACCAAACGTAACAGAAAGAACTATGAGGTGACTAATTTTAGATTCATCCATCTGCCCCTAACAGGTGAAGTTTTCCTTGGTGTGCTGCTCACTCTTTTTGCTTCACTGTCTCTCTCGCTGCCTGGCACACCTGCTGCTCAGACCCTTTTCAAAGTTTTATTTGGAACAAACCCCAGGCAACGCTACATAAAGGTCAATAACGTACGTGCTGTATGTGTGTACTGTGTGCTCAGCCTTACAGAGAGAAGACTGGATCTTTTTATATATATCAATTATTTACAACCTGCACTGATCATAACTTTAAGATAATGTAAAAAAAAAGTGTTATATGGACAAACCAGTTGTTGCACTTTTTACATGCTATATTTGAGAATTTAAAATCTTCATAACTTATCTGTATCAAGGGTTTTCTCTGTGTTTTATTTTAAATCTTAGCATTTCATAACCTACAGTGTAATATGCAGGTCTTCAAAAAAATTTAATTAAGGTAAACAATCATTGTAGTATCTACATATTACAGATCTATCAAGTATTTTGATACCACTGGTGGCACAAAAGAATTGCAAAGATAATACATGTTTTATAACAGGTTTTTCCAAACACTACCTTCAGTTGGTTGGTCCAGCAGATTCAAACTATTGCCATTGGTTGAGCCAATATTGCTGTGTTTGGCTGGCTGAGATACAACAACGAAATGTTTTCATATAGCGCCACATTCACAATACTAAAGGAGAATAAAATTTAAAAAATCCAACATAAATGAAATACATTAAAATGATATGCTTAGCATTTGTAATTTTTTGTGATGAACGTCAACAGTTTCTGAGATTTCTGTCTGCATGGTCATAATATAGCAGAGAGACCAGTATGAAAAGAGCCACACACATCAATCAATGCTGCTACACAGATTCACATTTATTTTATAACGATTTAAAAATGATATTCATATATTTCTCTCTTTTTTGATTATTTTCATAAACACAGGAATAGACAAACATAGCTCTGTGAATTATTTACAACGATCACACAAAGAAAAGCTACACTAGACATTTACAGTAAGATGTGAAAGCGTTGAATGAAATCTTACAGGAACTGTACGACATTACAGGTGTTTTTCGGATGATGCACACTTGTGTACAGACGTGTGCATAAATAGAAAGTACCCACGCTCACCTGCATGAGACTGCATTGTGTTTTTTTGTCATTTTTATATGTGTTACGTTGAGTTGCATTTTTTGGCCATTCCAAGGTAAAGCATTTGAGGAACATGAATGTTATTGTAAAGACTGCTTTGCAACATCAAAGTATATATATATTTATATAAAAAACAACATTATACTGTTAGTCATCAGAAATTTAGATCACTTAAAATTACTGTCATTTGTGTGAAGCTTGTTTGAAATAATGATGTCTGTTCTCCCTGAAACTCTATAAGGCCCATGTAAAATGTCTCTTGCATACACAAATCTTTCAGTCTTTTACAAACCGAGTGAAGTTTAAAGACCCCAGAAAATCAACTGGTGTTTTGACGATGTCTGTTAGCTTTGACTTAAACTTTATACTTAAAGTTAAAAACATAATTTGCAGATATTTGATTTCAAACGTACATTTAGAACAAAATTATTAGTCATCTTCACTACACAGATTTAGGGGATGCATTCTTTCATACGCCCAACCAAACCTCCAGTTTCAACAGAAATACATCAACACAAGACAGATAACTACACTCATCAAGCGACTTCATGGGGTCTTTGCATTTCTGTCTTAAAACGAGGTGCGGAGGATAGAAGTACATGAGCAGAAATAATGGAATAGAGACACTGTGAAGGCTCACTGAGGAAGGGCTTTCAGAATGGCATTGACTTCTTCTGCCACAGCTGTCAGGGCAAACTCGAACTGATCCTGAGGAGAAAAAAAATGTATCTCCATCATACACCCTCCCTTGTAAGAGGCCCATGTAGCGAAATTGTGCACTTTGTACATACCTTAGTGCGTACCATACTTGGTCTCTGATCACGAATATGCTCCAGCGTTGCAGCGATATCAATCTCCTTCACACCTAAAACATACAGGCAATGAGTAAAATGAAATGAAACTCTAATTTAATTTGAACAAGTATAAACATGCGTTTACCTTTTGCCATGCGGTTGAGTACCATGTCGATAAGAATGTAGGTGCCAGTTCTGCCAGTTCCATCACTGTTTGAAATATAAAAAACAATTAAAATGTTATTCAATTCCAATTATAAACTCTAAAAACAGCCATATTCCACCCATCCCTAAGATGTTTACCTGCAGTGCACAATTATTGGGCAAGAACGTCCTCTGTAGCACTTGTTTACTTTTCTGAAAAAAAGATGCATAAAGCAAAATCAAAGATTAGAAAAGGTGTTGAAAGAGAGAGAAACTGTGCATGTTATAATAAGCCTAATTGTCAAGAACTGCGATTCATTATTCTGTCAACAAGAGAAGATGAAAGATCAGCCTTGTTTGGAGGACTGGGGAAGAGGATGATGGAGCATCTGTCTTCACCCATGCTGCACTCACACCTACCAATGATCATTTTTGTGACTATGCAACTGGACCCAGACTACTAGCTGCAAATCACAAAAATGACACTGGGAGGTGTGCTACGTCCAGGGACCCACTGATCTCCATCAGAGACCAAAGAGACACTTGGAAGGAGAAGAGTGAGGTAAGAAGGTAAAGCAGGAGCGGAGAAGCTCCAAGACACTGAACGGAGAGGAGCTCAGGGGAGCGATCTTTAAGGTTTGATAAACATTCACAGATATTTAGGGAACTCGAGGCATGTAAACCGAGGCTTATATCAGGGTCAGGAAGAAACAGCAGGGAAGATGTAGAATTTGTAAGAATCAGACAGTTACTGTGTGTGTATGGTGGAAGTGTAATATACTGTGAGAGTGTAAAGTTTCACCTCTGAATTTGGGTTTGTTTTTTAAAGGGACACTCCACCCAAAAATGAAAATTCTGTCATTATTTACTTACCCTCAAGTTCAAGTTGTTCCAAACCTGTATGAATTTCTTGTATGAAATATATTTGGAAAAATGTTAGCAACTGTCATTTCTGGGACATCACTGACAACCATATATATATATTTTTTTTTTCTTCTGTTGAACACAGATATTTTGAAGAATTTTTTAGTTTTAGTTAAGTTTTTTAGTAATTTAATTCTTTAGTTTTTGGGTGGAGTATCCCTTTAAGAACTGTTCAATTTATATTTTGTTTATCTATAATGCAGTTTATCAGGTAAATGTAGACCTACAGTATGTAGAAAACATTCACATTTATTTAAACTAAACTTAAACTTATTTTACTTAATTTTACTTAAAACAGTTCTTAAAGTATCCCTTTAAGAACTGTTCAATTTATATTTTGTTTATCTATAATGCAGTTTATCAGGTAAATGTAGACCTACAGTATGTAGAAAACATTCACATTTATTTAAACTAAACTTAAACTTATTTTACTTAATTAAACTAACCATTTGTTAAACTAAACTTTTTTACGTTTCTTATGTTAAAGCTGCAATGTGTAACTTTGGGGTTAATAATAAACAAAAATCAGTCATTGAGGAAGGAAATAAAAGTCGGTATTAAAGTATCCTTATCCCGTTTCTAATGATAATGATTTACAATTTGAGCTAAAAGTCAGGTATACTTAAGGAAATGTCAGCTTGACTTCAACTCACAAAGATAAGTATGTAGAGCAACCTGGAATTTTATGTTTCAAACAGAGATGTCAATAGACTGATTTCACTCCGCTGCTATGTTGAAATCAAAAACAAGGCAGAGGTGGGAAGAAAACCAGAAGGACAGGTAGACTACAATGGTTTGAACTACCATCGGGTGTCTGTTACATGAAAAAACAAATGATGTGTTTTAAAACAACGTTAGATTGGCTGTGTGCGCGAATGAAACCCGTTTATGGCAGTTTAAACAGTCACTAATATGTGATACAGCTTAAGGGGTCAAGTAAAACAGCTCGTGTGACATGCATCCTATACTTATATTGTCACATTTATGATCATAATCGTTTTAATAACTCCTGGTTGGTTGTCCAAACCATTCCAGTCAATCTGTCTTTCCGGTTTTCTTCCCACCTCTGCCTCACTTTCGATTTCAACATGGCGGGGGGGAAATCGGTCTATACGGAGGCAAACGTTACAAAAAAATGAAAATACAGTAATATTATTTTATGTTGTTCATCTACACTCTTAAAAAGATGCTACAAAAGCGATTCTTTTCAACAATGCCATTAAACAACCACTTTTGGTTCCCTAAAGAATCATTCAGTCAAAGGTTCTGACTAAAAGAGTCAAAAGGACCTCTACAAAGAATTTCGTTTTATGGCATCACCTTTATTTTTAGTAGTGTATTATGGTTGTTGAGTGGTTGCTAAACTAAAATCATTTAATTTCAAGTTCATTTTCAGTTTGTTTTGATTCAGACGGTCTAACAGGGCTGAAGTCTGCCTGCGTGAGTTTCTCCTTTTGAAATGAATCTACACTGTAAAAAATTCCTGTTAATTTACATGGAAATTTAACAGCAAAATGCTGTTTTCGTTTAATAGCAGTATGTTACTGTTTTATACAGTGCATTGTGGGAAGACTTGTTCACTTCAGGTTAGTGGTCGAACAACCACAGTATGTCACTGTTATTTAACAGCATTATACCATATTTTCCTATCTGCGCCATTTGGATTATCAGCATGAGGTACGTCTGCACCTTTATCTATGGTTGTAATATCTTTAAATTAAATGTTAGATCTTAAATATCCAGTGAAGTTTTTATTATTTAATAACATTTCCTGTTTTAATCAGGCAAAGTATTTCTGAAAACAACGCTAAGATACTGTATGCTGGTTAGCGGAAAACTTCTGAAACAGTGACTGGGTAGCGTTAGCTTAAACAGGAGATTCAAATGCTTGTGACTAAAAGGTAAGAATTACCCTAAATTTAATCCAACCTGTACGTTTTACTAATATCTGTGTAAAAGATGAATCGGGAACGATAATTATTGTTTTTGTGTAGTTACACTTTTAATGTGCGTTTTCTGACCATGTAGGTGAGAAGTATTTTATATTGTCTGCAAATTCGCCTGATTTTTCGTGTTATCTTAAAATCCACTTAATATAGTATGTTACCCACTGATTTATTATAGATCAGTGATGCTATCAAGTATGTCTAAAAATACCGCTAAATTATAAAGATTCGGTCAAGCTTGTAATACATGATGCTTTCCGTGTGCATGCATTGATGGTAAGATACATTAAACAGTTAGTTTATTAAATATTTATGTTTTGGTAACTGGGTAGGCCTATATAAGTAAAATCCCGAATTATTGTCTGATTACTGTGTCAATTTCAAAACCACTGCTGGCTTGATTGCCACCTATGTGACCAAAATATATATTTCTTTCCAAGGAGAAAGTCTAATGGCTCACTTTGCAGAGAAGCAAGAAAAAATGATTCTTAAAAAAATGTAAGTTTTTCTTTAAATTAATTGTGGTTGTTAGTTCTTATATGAACAAGTGTGTAGGAATGCTTCAATCAAATATGACATATTTATTACTCATATGATTCGTATGTCCATAATTCTAAATTTTATTTTAATGGAGTTTAATACCTTAAAACTCTAAAAAGGACACAAGGTTAAGATTTTTTTTGGTCCAAAAGCAGTCTGATTCCATTTACAGAGGTGGCCAAAATTATAAGAACACTAGTTTTTTTACCAGCTAAAAATGGTTTTAAATCAGTTATTTCTATATTTCGCTGTAGTCTGTCAGTAGGAAATATCAGTTTACTAAAAGTATTAATTTTGCCATTAATTGTAATAATCCAGTGAGATTTTTGTTTGCATAAGGAGTCTGACAACAGCCAGTGCTCCACATAGAGATCTGATCTTATCATCATCATCATCAGTCTGTTTGAAATGACATGAAGAACCAGAACAAACTGAGACAAAGTAAATCCAGAAGACCTGTGGCAATGTCTCCAAGATGCTTCAAGAAACCTACCTTTTAACTGTTGTTTAACCGGCTTGTATGTTGTAAACCGTGTTTTCATTTGTTTGTTAAAGTGAGAGTTCACCCAAAAATGAAGATTCTGTCATCATTTACTCACCCTCTTGTCATTGTAAACCTGTATAACTTTCTTTTTTTCTGCAGAACACACAGGAAGACATTTTGAATAATGTTGGTAACCGGCCCCCATTCACTTGCATTGGTTTTGTGTCCATACAATTGATGTGATTGGGTGTCGGCGCTGTTCGGTTACCAACTTTCTTCAAAATATCTTCTTTTGTGTTCTACAGAAGAAAGAAAGTCATAAAAGTTTGAAATAACCAGAGGGTGAGCTAATGATGACAGAATTAATTTTTTTTGGCGAACTATCACTTTAAACCTTTTTATTTTTTAATTGAATGATTTTTTTATTAACCTGTTTTCGTTTTAGGTTAGTGACATTGATTTGAAGCTACATTTGTATTTTATGTTAAGGCATTTATAATGCCTTATTGTGTCTTATTTGTTTTTGTTTAGTTGCTTTACGAAAGCCATTTTTGTATTTTTATACATTACGGGTGCTTTTTTGTTGCACCATAGTTTGTGCATTAAATATTATAATGATGGCTTGTATTTTTGCCAATTTTATGGCGTAACAAACAAAGCATATAAAATCTGATGTTGAATAGGAATAAAGAAAAGATGAAAAAAGAATAAGTTGGCTTCATTTGTTTTTTATCCACAAATATAAAATACAGGGTATAATTGCATTTTAATTAAAATAAGTTGACTAGTATGTAAATTAACAGCTGTATGCTGCTAAGTAACATTAGTATGCTGTTCTTAAAACAGTATCATGCTGTTAATTCAAATAACAGTAACCCGCTGTTATTTAACAGTATAAAGCTGGCAACCACAGCTGCCAGTAGATTACCGTTTTTTTACAGGATCATTTTTTACAGTGTACCACGTTCCAACAGTTTGACTTGTTCAAGCCAATGTAAAGAAAAGATTGTGAATATAATAGGCGAGCATTATTGCAATGGAATGATAATCAGCCAATCAAAGTGCAATGGAGGCACTGTCTCTTTTCACGTAAATGTTCTCTTTATCTCACTCCCACCACCTACATTTAATCCCCACTATATGAGAACCCTAATGAGAACACAAGCTCTTTGTTTGCTTCATTTCTGTATTGTTTCTTATCCAAATCTTGAATGGGGGTGCTGCTTCCATTACCTCCTGTGAGCAAATGCCGCTGTATGTGTAGTCATATCACAGTGCGTGTTAATATTTCAGCAGTATTGACCGCATGCAGCTGTGGCAGTACCTGCGGAAGTCCAGCAGGGGACGGGTGGAGGAGGGAATGCCGCTCGCAGGCCAGCTTAGCAAGTGGAACTGGGTGAGGGTGCGCGTCTCCTGAGTCTGAACGTTCTTCAGGTAGAAACTACGAACCAAGAAGTCTTTGCACCAAATGTGTTCAGACACAAGATTCACCTACATGGTACACAGAAAGAGAAAGGCACTAATAGACTCAAACAGATGAAAAGCCACAGGAGAAATGAAGGCGAACTGAAAGTGAATGACGTCTCTCACCTCATAGATATTGTACAGAGACGACCCTTCGTCAGGCCAGTAGCGTTCACACTGTTTTTCTCCATCCTCCACCAGAGCTGTCATCATAACTATTACAGTACATCCATTCTCCCACACCATCTATCACACACCAAATCACAGCATTAGTACAAGACGAACCATTTATCTCTGATACATATTACTTTTATACTTTTAACGGTATTTATGCACGCTATTTTATTTGATAAGCCTTATACAAATTCAGAGACAAATATATAAATACATTCATAGATATATAATACAAAACAAACATATATATCGGAAACTAGATACAAACATTTTAGTTTGAATCTTTAAATGTGTTTTACCTGCCAGAAATCAGCAATAGTGTGTGGCAAAGGTCCTTGAGTTGCAATATATGCAGGCAGACGTGGATCGTGATCAATCTTATGAGGTAGAGAACAATGTAAATAAGACATTTACATGTGACATCATCACATTGGCAAATTCAAGTGTATTGCATTAACAATTCTTTACTTCTCCAGCACACATAACAGCACTGAGGATTTGATATGTTATATATCTTACTATGGTGCTGGCATTTATGTAGTCCTCTTTGGAGGGGTTGGTCTCTGCCTTTAGTTTTACACGTGAATGGTCATCTAAAACACAGACCCCAACATTTGAACAGGATTAGAGTTATATAGAAAATGACAAAATACTGAACTAATTATTGAATAATTTACAGTTGCTTTATATAATATTTAGCAAGAACACTGTGAATAAGATCACTGCAATAAATATTTTCTCATAAAAAGCTCTTACAGGGCACAAAGTCAGGATAGCGATTCTTCTCCATGTTGCTTTCAGACTGGCCGATTGAGACGGAGCTCGGCTCAGCCTGGTACAAGCACAGAGCCTCCCACTCTTTCTGCAAACGGTCCTTATTCTTCAGATGGTCCTCCATATAAGCCTGAATAACAGAAGTGGACTTAAACATTAGCTGAATGCCATGACCAGTCTAATCATTCTCTATCATTTCTAAAGCATTTAAGGACACCTCATATAACTAAAACACAACATGAAACCATTTAATAGTTTCCCCTTTAAATTATTCTTAAAGTTTTAATATGGAGTCATATTGTGCAAGTGAAAGTCTATTAACTAGATGTATAGTGCTGAACAGCTATATAAGTCTATAGTTAGTGTATAGTATAGTATATATAGTAAGTATATAGTTAATTTTGTTAACTTATGTTTGATGCCACTTTAAGCGCACAAACACACAAGCAAAATGTGCAGTTGTCTGAATTAGAATTTTTATAAGTGTGTGCATGTGTGTACCAGTATCATGTGTCCAGTTGAGATGTCCATGTTGGACTGGGCAGGCTCTTCACTCCAGGACGGTGTGCTGCTGTGAGAGCTAGGGCTGTGCTGCGGCCCGTCACTGAACTGAGACGACACACTGCTGACTCGAGAGGTGTCAGTCCCCCGTCGACCACCGGGCTCCGGACGGGTGAACGATGTCTTTGCTGCCATGTGTTGGCGACACAGTTCCTGAGAGACAGGGAGGAACAATTACTGATGAGCGTTTAACATTATTTCAAATTAGCATGCAATTATACGGGTTTATTGGTAACAACAACATATTTTAATGTTTACTATAGTCATCTAAATATCTTTTTTCTAAAACGTTTTTTAAGAAAGGACTTCAATTTTACATTTATTGTAATGTGTGATTTGCTTGGTTCTTTTCTCTCTCTAATATTTTCTAGTACTATCGAAAGTAAAAAAAAATCCTGGACACAATACAACATTTTTAAAATTGCTATAGAAATGATCTTGACTTTATAGGTTTTTATCTTAAACCTGTTAAAATGTGGGAAATAGAGTTAAACATTATTTTTATCCTTGTGTTTGATTATTCCCTTTATTCATATTTAATAATGATACTTTATTTTTGCTACTGTGAGGAATACTACAAAAATATTTGATATAATAACATTCTTTGCTTTTTGTCATGTGTGATGTGTTTTCTTTATTTAATCACACACCCTCTCCCTGTGTCCCTTCCTTTCTGTGTTTAAGCTTCTGTGTTTGTTTAACAGTGTACCTGATAATCAAAGTGAGTTTCTGCGCCGGCTTCTGGTCCCAGACCCAGTTTGCCGGAGGCTAACTGACGGGCGTGGTGGCGAAGACAGGCAATCGCCAGGGCAACTAACAACACCGTGCCAACACAAGCCATAGCGACCATTGTCAGTACGACTCTGCGTGAACCCTCCCCTACCCGTGTGGCCTGGGGCAGGCCACGCCCCTCGCTCCTCTGTGATGGAGAGAAAAAGAAAAATATTGTAAATGTCAAAACACTGCAAATGAGACACGTAAGCATTTCCAGAGCACAATAAATGGCAGACAATTTCATAATACAACATATTTTTTTTTACATATAACAAGTTAATATATCTCCACACGTCATAATACCACAAGAAATAGAAAAATTAAACAGAAATTGTTTTTGTGTTCCTAAATAGCATTGAGATGGAATGGAAACTTGAATGAACTTGCTTCCTCTAGAGATTTAAAAGAGATCTCGACAATGTCTCAAACGCTGTTCAGATTTGCCAAGAATCAAAATACTAAGATTGAAGTCTAGGATCAAAAATAACTCCAGTATTTCGCATTACAATCGTCCAAAACCAACAACCTGAAAATATACACAAATTCATCAGGTCATTCTATCATCCAACTGCATTTCTAACATTTTCTCATTTGTGCTCATTACGTCGTCTATTTTTAATGTTAAACAAAACATAATTGAGCTATGAAAGCTATTAGAACCCCACCTCTGAGGTGGTTTCTCTTGCACAAAACAGTGTCCACCCTACTCTCTTCATCCCTCTCTCTCTGTTTGTGTAAACAAGTTGGTTGTCATCATCAGCGACTAATTACCCTGGCAACTCACACACAATCTCATACACACGCGGCGACACGTGCCAGCCCTACTCAACTCCCTGAAACAATTAGAGAAAGTCACCGACCCGCCCGCCCCACTGAATAATTACCAGCGAGTAAACAATTAAGGAAATCCCCCACACAATGCAAGGTCAGTCACTCTGAGGGTCTCTCTTGCTCACTTTCATTTATTTTTATTCAATTGATCTATCTCTCTCATTCGCTCTCCTCTCCACACTATTCTCCTGGTGCATCAATGAAAACGGAACGAACGCAATGATTTGCAACGATTGTTGATGTCATGCACCCGCCTTCCCGGCCCTCTGCCCCCGTGTCTCCAACCCCTGCCTGTTGGTGTTGCCATGGTGTCTGGGAGCCTCAGCAGGGGAGAACAGGCCATAGCGCTACCATGGCAACAACAGAATGCTCAATGTAATCCATGGCCATCACGGTGAGGAAAGGAAATGACGGAGAAGAGGAGATATGATGTTATCAGAATGCCTAAATCATTCAAATGCAAATTACAATTTAAATACAGTAGCTTAGTAGCTACACATCTTTTTAATTTGGTCATTCTAATTAATTTTTTATTGTTTCGGTACGCGTGAGAGCTTAGAGAAAACTACATAACTCTATTGTAAATAATATTTTTTTTAATTGTTAAAAGCAAAATAATCACTAAAAAGAAATGACTCACAGCAAGGCAGTGAAGGGATTAAAAATGTCACACCAATTTAATTTATTTATTCATATTCTTATTTAATACATATGTATTTTATTACATATATTATTGCTTGTTATATTAAATCATTAATTACATTTAAAAAATAATATCAGCCTCAAAATATGTAAAGGACGACAAGCAAACAAAGCAGAAACAACAGTCATTTAAACTAGATCACAAACTGCTACCTATATCAATCAAATAAAAACACTGCATGAATTGATTTAATTAATTAATTTTATTTTTCTTCATTGAATCATTCGATTAAACAATATGATCTGTTGATCTGAATGGTCTTATTTGCCTCTCTATCGCCATCTCAGTTTGAAACACTTAACATATACAGTAATGTAAGGAGGAAGTTTTCAACACTGATTGTTTATGTACTTGCTCAATAACTGATTTTTAAACGTAAAAGTACAAATTGCTGCTTTAATCAAAGCCCCCGCAAAACTCTATAAATAGCCGCAACAAACACTCTAAACAACTTGCTCTTACAATAGATGTCATTTTCACACCTATTTTTTTCCTAAGCCATGTGCAATGAGTGGAACAGACCTTTAGGTTGAAACCTCACCACCATCTAAACAGGTTCTGCAGAATACAGCCGACCGTTAAGGCTGAGCTAGCAAAAGAAAAAGAGTGAGTGAATGAGCAGTTAAGTCCTGTCACAAAGAGGTCAAGACGCCCCCCTCCCTTTTTCCATCTCTGTCCTCCTCGTACCAACTCCCTCGTTTCTCTCCTTCTTCGTTCCTCGCACGTTTCATTACGTCCCTCTTGTTCCCACTCAAATTCGACCCTTTCGCCTGAAAAGCTAGAAGAATGTGCCGGAGAGGAGATTGAAGGAGTGGCAGGGGGGCGGCGTTGAAGCAAGGGTGCGCGACTGGACTGAAGGACAATGGGGAAGCAGATAAGGGGTGTGGGGCGCCTCACCTGCTACTCCGGAGGGGCCCCGAAAGGAAGAGTGACAGGCTTTTAGAATGGAGCACAGGGGCAGGCAGGAAAAATGAGCTGCTTTAGGACAAGAGGACAAAGGCCCCCCAAGGTCTGAGAGGGGCAGGCGAAGAAACGAGGAGAAAAAGCGGGAGAGGAGGCAACTGATCAGATGGGTTGGAAGGAAAGAGAGCACGGTTACAGGGTTCGAGAGAGAAAACTCTGTGAAGGAGGGGTAAAGGAGGGTAATGCACGAGAATATATTTGAGAAAAACCTCACAAGAGAGGTCATATACTAATACAGCATTTCTGTAAGGAAGAACACAAAACACACACTCATATGCATATACAACCAAAACAACGTGCATTTGAATCACAATAAGCTGTTGGGCAAGGAAGCATAATTCAAACATCTGCTCCTCAAGAAGCAGGAAAATCGGATTCAGGGTCCCAGGACCCCTTCGCCATTCCCCGTGACCCCTCCGACCTCCACCGAGCTCTTTGACCCCATCCGCAGAAAAAAGAGATACCCTCACACAAACGCGCGGCTGTGTGCGTGCGCTTGTTTGTTTTGGAAGCTCTCGGGGGCAAAGATCACCAGGAGCTTCGCGCTCTGAATCACAATGGGCAATTCAGGGACGGGCGAGATGTCAGAAACGAAGTGCAGACCATCTCTGAGACTCTCGGTGATCTAAGATTTCATCAGCCTGTCTGTCCCATTATGTATCTTCTGCGCCATTCACTCCCTGTGAATTGATTTTACAATTCAGCAGGAGCACGGTTATCTGATAGAAGCGTTCAGACTATGACTCGTCGAAATTCACATCGCCGCTGTGGCGTCTCTGCTTTTATATCACACAGCAGAGGGTGTGCAGTAAATTTCAGTTTTTCATTAAGTTCGCTCTATAAACCTTTGGAAAGTTGTTTATAATGGAAGATTTTTTTGCCTTTTCTTTCACCTTTCGAGCAACAGACGTTCATACCAGCTGTTTTTGTCTGCAATGTATTTAAAATAGAAGAGGCAGAAGAAAACAGTTATCATTCTCCTTTATACTCTTTAAAGGGAAACTTTGCAATATTAATATGATTAAATCAATTTTTGTAAATATAAGATTTTATGTCAAGATAGTGTGAAAAATAACATCCACTTTATTCCAGTCATTTTTCCTTAATATAATGCCTTTGATGATTTAAGACATGAAACCGTGAGTAATAGTGTGAACTTAGTTGCACTTGCAATGGCTACAAATGGATTACATCATCTCACTCATCCTGCCTGCTCTGCCCTGTTACCACAGCAACCAGTTCACCTGACATCACTTTTCAACATAGCACACAATTCTTAAAAACAAGGTTAACAAAATTTTTCATCGAGCTCAGTACACAATGACACACACACAGGCATACTATACACGCACACATCTGTATGCCATGCTGCATACTTCCATGAAACTGAGATCAAAAACATAATTGTTGTTTTATATTTATGGTGATTTTTATTCTCATACTTTTCTAAATATTTTCATGTCCCTATATACCTATATAAAATTATTTTATTATGACAACATTCTGTAATGTAACAGAAGAGGCAAAAATATAATCGTCTATCTGAACTTGGGCTTTCTGAAAAATTGTTGCATCGTGAAGTTTATGAATACAATCTAATAAATTGAGAGTAATTATAATTTATTGCAACCCGGTAGAATGAGAGAAACAGAAGCAGATCTTTGGATATCTTTTTTATACATTTCGTCTTATAAGTTTTAGTGTTAGAAGTAAGTTGTTTAAGCTGGTTTATGTTAAACATATTTTAGAATTCTTGAAAAACATTTACAGAACATATTTATCTTCTTATGTTTTAATAAAAACTGAGTTTTAAATAATAAATATCCACATTTAGTTCATTTTATATTTCATTTTTCAAAGAGTTTATGAGTAAAGAAAAAAGAAGTGTTTCAGCAACAAGTACATTTAATGCAATCTAGCCTACAAAAAAGATCCCAAAAACTGTTTACAAAATGTCATCACAAGAGTTGATTAAATTATGTTTGAATTATGAAACCAGGACAATAAATTACATTTGTACCGTACGTCTATCGAATAAAAGCGCCTACTGTATATCTATATCTACAGTATATGCAGACACATTTTTGGCATTATTAAAAAAGGCACAATTTTTGAATCTCAGGAATCTGAATAAAGAAGAATATGACTTTGAAATACAACTAGAATGAAACATAATCATCAGCTGAACACAAATCAGCAAAATATGGAATCAGCATCACCATAGACCTACAGCATCAGTGAGGAGGAGGATTAGTATTGGAAGAGAACTCACCCACACACATCTTGCTCAGACCGCAAACCTCTTTACATCACACGTGCCGCAAAAAACGCAGGACCGTCTCACACATTCGAGCGCCCTCAAACTCCAAGCATCCCGGTCGGACCGATAAAGCTTCAGCTACGTCGCGTTTTTAACGTTACAGTCGTGAGAAAGCAAAGTGGAGGAAAGATTGCCATGCGAGTTGTGCCTGAGCGAAAAGGTAAATGAGTGAAAAGAAATGGGAAGAACAAAAAAGGGAGGGGAGAGCGAGAATGTGCCTCCCCGAGAGCTGTGTCCGACTCGTATGAAGGCCTCGCTGCCTCTCAGCCCCATTCAACCAATGCCGCCACTTGTCACATCAAACGGCGTTGCCGTAGCGACAGCTCCACATGTTGCTGATGGTGAAATGGTGGGGTGAGGGGTGGCAGTGATGCCCTGGATAGTCCGTCCGTATGAGAGAGAGAGAAAGAGAGAGAGGCAGGAAGAAAAAAACTCAACAGGAGCAGGAGGGGGTACAACGAATAGGGTGTAAAAAAGTGCCATGGGCCCAAAAAGGGATTGTAAGTAATATGGTTTGGCAAGGACATAAATCTTGAGGCTTCACATCTGGAATAATCGTACCAAAGAAGATATATGAGAATGCAGAGGCCGTGGAGAATATAGGAAATGATTCATGCCAACAGATGATTTATAGAATAATAAGTGTTTAGCGTGTGAGAAAAAAACAAATATGTTTTAAGTTTATGTTTGTTCATTTTAAGCTTAAAAACATCCAATAAATATACACGTCCAAGATTTCAAAAAGTATCCTCATCGATCTCAGTGGGAGCACCAAAGGGACACTACTGTGTATGTCACCGTGGGAGGGAAAAACTCGAATGCATTAAAGAAAAGCGAAGAAAGAGACTGACAAACGGAGAAAGCAGCAGAAAGCGTAAAAAGCGAGAAAAAACAGCCTGCGCAGAAAAGCATTTGTCCCCAATACAAGAGGGACAAAAACCAGTCAGGTGCAAGCAGGTCTCATTACTGAGGCAGAGAGAGAAAATTATAAGATAAAGGACGGAGACGCACAAGCTCACTCGCACATGCACCGTGCACTTCACGGCAAAGAAAGTGTCACGGCCCACAAAGGCGCAAGAAAGAATAATTAAAAATATGAGCAGCCGGATGCAACAAAAGACATTATTCCGCATTCAAGGGCCCGCAACAGCTGTACAAAGTGAAAGGGAGCCGGTGAGGGAGAGCGCAACGCCTCAATATGCGCCGAGCACAAAAGCCACCCAAGAAAGTGGGGGAGCGAGGCAGAAGGGGACGAGGAGGGGTCGAAGACAGAGGTAACAAAAAGAACCCAAAGAATGGCCGAGGGGAGAATGGCATGAGATGCATATAGAGAAAGAATGAGTCAGGGAGAGAAATGAGGCACGGCGGGGGGCAAAAACGTGGAGGACTTGAGACGGCACAACTGTACAGTAGGGACAGTTAGAGATGAACGGTGAAGATTTCAAAAAACATTTCGTTTGAAATGCCCTCCTTGTTCGGCGCGGCATTAAACGCCAAAGTGATTCATGAGAACGACAAATTATATCTCGGTACGTGATCTGTGCATAATAGATGGACAAACTGTAGAATCTATGAATTTCAATGAGAACGGTCCGTGTTTGGTTGATGAGGGCTGTTATGTGGAGAATAATTACTTGTATGGGCAATTTTGGTGCTGACTGACAAGAAAAGAGTGGCTCATTATACCAACCAGTTAACATACTCACTAATCCATAAACCTGCTGATCACAGTGAATGTGGGGGGTTTGCGGTTAGGGCACATGGGAAAAAAAGAGAGAGTTTCATACCTCCCCAACTCCAGTCTGGATGATTTTCAAACCCGTCTCACCCTCCAGGAAATTCTTCTCGGCAACTGCAATGGTAAAACAATGAGGCAAAGACGTTTGTGTGTGTGTGCTATGAATTATATAATCAATAAGCGTCTGCCCAGTTTCTCAGTTAATGAGCAGATGAGATATGAATGAAAATACACCTTTTCACGCAGCCTAACTGCCCGAATGAGAAGGCTTGTCACTCACCTGCTTTATTGGCCACGTCCTCTGCGGTGAGATTGAGAGAGTTCTGTCTGATCCTAAACGTCAGGGCTGGACCCACCACGCTGCAGACATGAGCAGAGACATGAGCTGCTTTGATTTTCTCTCTGTATTCACTGATCTTTCAGTTTTTCCCTGTCCAGCAGAGCAAATACGCACACACACAAACACACGCTTCACCTTATGTTGATGAAACTGCTCGTGGAGAAATGAATCTTCTCTGCCAGCAGCTCTAGGAGCTTCACCCCATCATACAGACTTAAGGGACTGGAGTAAAATCACAGGAAGATACATCACAGACTACATACATTTTAAGAAACATTCAGCATTTCAGAGAATCATGACACTGAAGGAGGGAAAGCTGATCTGGAAAGTTTTAGACTTTCAAATTTTTGAAAATCATATAATATGTAAAGGGGGACAAGTAAATATAAATTCAAGGAACTATTAATTGAATTGAATTGTGTCAATTCAATTGTTGATTCAATTTAATGTACTCCCATTGAATATATCTCATAATTAAAGATAACTTTTGTTCATTTTATTGCAATAAAATGTGAATATTTAAATATTGAACATTTTGAATTTTTGAAATATTTATTTATAGAGACTGAATTCACAAAAGACAGGGCTAAATAAACTAGAAAAGGTCAAAAATAACTATCTAGACAATTTCCTAATTTGTCTAATTTCCTAAGAAACTACTAATATCATGACAGTTTAAAAATGTCCTGATATTTCCAGATTTTTGGATATCGACATTTATATAACATCATTGTAGATACATGTTATATCATTCCTATTAGCTTGTTATTATATTCATTACATTCATTACTTTTAAAGCAAAAAGAAAGAAAAAGTCTAATCAGTTGTTTAACCAACATATAGAAGGAGGACATGGCACTTCACTAATGCATAAAGTGCTATGTCTATAAAGCTTCGGAACAAATTTAAATGCCTCCAACAGAGAAAATTTCAGGTGAAGTTAATCATACAGGATTAAAACAGAAAACAGTGCCTTGTACCTCTGATTAGTCACTATGTAGCCATATTCCTCCCTGCTGTTTGTCCCGTCTTTACCGGCTTTCAGGACATTAGCTGTTTTCTCTTTCAAACCCAAGTCTTTTGGTGACAGCGTGGGCGCCAATGTGCTTTTACTGACTTCCTTAGGCACCGTTGCAGGGGCTGGTGTGGATGGGGGCTGAGTGGGGCTCCGCTGGTATGTTGGGGTAGAGGGCAGAGCTGAGACAGGTGAGGGGGGTTTGACTCCTTTCTGTGTCACTTTGTCGTTACCTTCTACAATTGTCTGTCAAGAAAACAAACCACATTATGCTGTTTTATAAAGCCATTATTAATGTTAAACAGAAAACACGAAAGTAACATGCAATCAACTTGAAACTGCACAGCCCATTCATTGCTCCCTTGAGCTTTTAAAGCTATTTGATAAGCAGAAGTGTTGTTAGATGACTCATTCAATTATGCATTAAAAGCAATGTTAATAAACACATCCCGGGGAGCATGCTGATCAAGCATTTACACTGAAATATGACCAAAAAATCTGTAAAATGTTAAACTGGCAAACTGTGCCTACCTCTTTTACTGTGGCTGTCCCTGGGGATTGATCTGAGAAGGAATAAGACAAAAATTAAACAGTGCTTTTCCCCCACTATTATACTGTACAAGTTATTTTAGATTAAAAACTGAGTTTTGCATGCATAAAGAGAAAGCTAATCCAAAAAACAATAACATTTGTCTGATCTTTTCTATTGATTTATCATCTGCCTGATTCCTTTATGAACTGGATGTAGATTTTTGCCTCACAAACAAATCAAGTAGAGCTACTCTGGATCCTGTCAAATTTGTGTGTTTGTGGGTCGCAGACATTTAAGTGCAGTAAACATTTAAGTGCAAATACTACAGGTATATGTGCGCTTGTGCATGATTCAGGGTTATGCCATACCTGTGTTCTCCAGATTTTGTAGGAGCTGCAACAGTAGCATGAGTCTTTTTATCTGCTGAGGGCTTAGGTCTCGTGGGTCCACCCCAAAACCCTCTGACAGACGGCCCAGCTGTGCCAATGTTTCATCTATAACACACAGGCAATGTACAAACGCATGACTGAGAATCAGACAACATAACTAAAAATCTTGATTTGCATTGGATCAAATTCTATTCTAATAACTATCCTAACCATAACTACAGTAATTCTGTAAGTAATCCAATGACAAATGAGGTTAAAATGATTTTTATTTTATTCCAGTTTAATCTGTATAGGGCACATACAGACTTACAAGACTTACTATGACAAGCTTTAAGGGGGCACAAGCTATACACCTATAGAGCAAACGCACACGGCACCAGACTGGAACTCACCGTCGAGTCCGGCGAGAGAGCTGTAGTCATGAGGAACTTTCTTGTTGGTGTGCTGGGATGAGCTGGGTTACTCCTGTAGGGTGTAGTCCTCACCATAGTCCAATGGGAAGTCTAGATCTTCATAGTATGGGGCGGCAGGGAGGGCTGCTGCCCCCCTGTGGCGGAAAGAGGGTTGTGAGGAGGAGAGGTAAAGAGACATAGCATCTTCCAGAAGCTGACGGTCTCTGTCTCTTTGCTGAGATCCGTCTCGGGAGGAGGGTCGCTGGTATCCCCCCACACCAGTGTGAGGATGGAGAGAATGGGTCATGTCATCCTGGTAGGGAACAATGAGAACAATGAGTTTCAAAGGCATTGGGGACGCTTAGTAAATCTGGGCTTGGTTTTTCATGCTGCTTTCCAGGAACAATTGCACATCACTTCTCTTTATAGCAGGAGAGACCGGGGCTATAGTTGACACACGGGAAATATCTGAGTAATATATTTGGTTTTGATAAAATTCAATTATAAAATTGATGTTGGTTTTGAATACCTTGTTCAAGACTCTTCTAAATTCTAATAATTTGTGTGAATAATGTCCTTAAACTAAAGTATAATTCAAAAACAATAATACCACACTGTAAGACATTAAGGCAAAGGCAGACAATATAAGTTATCTGAAAGTTAAATTGTGTGAACAGGTATTTTATAAATATCAAGTTGTCACATTTTTCATTATTTTACTTTATATCATTATTCAACAATATTTGTTGTCCAAAACAATTGTGTGATTTGTTTGTACTGCATGTTACTTTTTGATGAATTGTTTTGTCTTTAATGTGTAAATGATGTTGTTTTGATCATATTGTTGGAAATAACAGCTTTTTGTAGCCAACACTTTATAGTATTGCTCATACAATAATTAACTTTCAAGAATAGACCCACCCTGAGAAATATTCACTTGTGTATAAAAATGTAACAAACTCGCCCCGTTCCCTATATCACCTCAGTTGTACCTGTAGGTATGAGTATGGGTCCATAGGCAGGGCTTGCATCCGAAGTGAGGAGGACTGGCGGGGGTCTAAGATCAGATAGTCCATATAGCTCTGAGCTGGTCCAGGCTCAGAGTTAGAGCTGGAATAGCCCTTCTTAGCTGCAGGCTGGGGTGACCTACAAAAACCAGGCAATTACACAAAATCTACAAGATCTAGCTATTTTGTAATTGAGATGAACACTTAAACTAAAATCATTCATGGAAATGATATGTCCATTATGTGCATTATCATTCTATTGTTTTGACAATACTAATACTCACTGTGCATTCTGGGTTTTTTGTGTGCGTGTGTGAGGGATACGGCTCAGCTCCTTAGCAATGATGTGCTGGGTGATGTCATCCTGCCAGGAGAATCCTGCATTGACACAGAACCAAACACAAACATTTTAAATAACACTGTACATAATATTAATGAATCATTGTGTATTATAGATGTCTGTGGGTGTGCGTTGCAGCTTGAAAACAAGTATGAAACCTTAGATGCTAAATCATGCATGTATGATCGATAACAGCTTGACACTGAGATGTTAATGTAATGGCTTTTTTGTCAGTTATTACTTTAGATTTTGTTTGTGAAACACATACTCCATCAGATATGGACACAAATGACAGTACCTAAAAAAATGGTGGTAGTAAAGAAAACAATGAAGAGGCAAATATTAGGAGCAGTCTCTGAAAAGTTTTGTTTAGATTAACATTTATGCATTTGGCATCCAAGGCATTTTCTTGGAATTAAACACTTGGCATTACTAGCACAACGCTCTGCCAGTTAAGCTACAGATTTAGCTGTCAGTTCTACCATCAACAAGACAATCTTCAATATTTCCTCATCTCAACACGACAGCAATATTTATTTAAGTCAATCTTTTATATAAGTAAATTGTTATATGATTTATTAGTTAAATAAGTAATAAAATTTACATTTTGTTTTTTGTTTATTTTATTTTCATTTTGTTTACAAGTTAATACAAAATTGTGGTTGTTTACAACATTTTAATGTTAACTTTTTCAAATGGTAAAATTAACACTCTTTATTAGTGAAATTAAAACCTTTTATTAGGTTGCAAAATTACTTTCTTAAATAATAATTAATGACAGATATCATGTGTGAAAGAAAATGTTATTTTAATACTACTACAATACAATGCTTTTGTGTACAATTTTAATTCAGTTCCTACTCCTTATTAGGTTGAATAGAGCTGTGGTGGCTCTAATTATTTGCTCTTAAGGCAAAATGTTGAATGCTCCCTCATTTGTAAGTCATACATATGTTTATTCATAAATATGAATAAAGTACATAAAAATGTGATAAATTTAAAATAAATGTAAATGTTACTCCAGCTCCAGAAAAACACAAGTTATTGTAGTTTTTTAACAACGCTACTGTCTGAAATTATAACCACTAATGTTTACAGATATACATTTTTTATGTTCAGTATATAAAAATAAAATTCTGTAATTATGCTTACATAAAAAAATTATGAAACTGAAAGAAAACAAAATTAATTAAATGTGTTATTGTGAGGTTTGCTGTGTAAATGTGTGTGCGTGATTTACATACCCTGAATCATCAACTGTTTGAGAACTTCCTGCAGTCTCTGAAGAACAGGAACAGAGACCTGGTACTGAACCTGCTCATGTCTGGAGCTCCGACACTGCCCAAAGAGCCTGTCTATAACACAAACACACACATCAGTCACACTCAACAGCTATCAAACACCAGATTAGAGAAAACATCTGAAAATTATTCTTCACAAAATACTTTACTGATATTTTGTCCAAACAATTACAAAAATACATTTTCTGACTAGCCTATGAACTAAATCATGTTGAAATGTTATTGTCATCAGAAATAAAAAATAAAAAATATGAAAAGCAAAATATCATCTTGACAGTAGGGGGACCATAAATGCATCAAAATGCTGCAACCAAAATATCTCATAAATGAAAAATGAGCCACTTGACTAACAAACACCCATAGCATCTTCAGCCCCCACTCTCACACTCATATACACTCGCTTCCTACACACATACCACTGACTCATCTCTGACTAAACCTCCAGTTGTGTGGTTTATAAAAAGACCTAAAGGACGGTGCTGATCCCATAACGCAGATGAGCTCCAAGCGTGAACCAGGTCTATCCATGAACATGACTCAATGCTATTTATAGCACAGATGGAGATGTGAGTGCAATATGGAGGAGATATATCAGTTGCCCTGGGGCCTGGAAATACACAGTGGATTATTACATTGTAATAGCAGTGACCCAAGAGAGCTGATGTCACTGCCTCGCTTCCGTGAAATAATTACATAAATGAGAGAGTAACTTACACGGTGCGCACAGACTGAATGTATTATGTATACACGATCTCTCAGACTGTAAACATAAGGAATCATAACAAACGTATTTCACATGTTCACATGATACACATGATTAGTAAACATACAGTGGGCAGACACACACACATTAATACATATAGTATACATAACTAATAAATGTTTTGTAAGGATCTGTTTAATGGCTCTAACCTGTAACATCAGTTATTTAATTATTTCCATTATTTATTTAGGACATCTAACTAAAGTCTATAAAGCTTTTTTGGCCAAAAACTTAAACAGTTAAAAAGGCATTAAGCACTTTGTGTCTATTCTTTATTTATTTGTTTAGCATACATATACAGTATGTTTTTGATATGTACTGTATGCAGGTAAAAAGGCACATACAGTCCATTTAAACACCTGTGTTTCATCATTTTATGACCATGGAAACACAAAAGCCATATAACCATCATTGTGTTTTCTAAACCAGCCTTTGAAATGAATTTGAAAGGGACCTTTGGGGTTTGTGTAAACTCTTTTAATCGGCAGGTTACCGTGTGGATATATATATATATACGTGAGCATGTGTGCATACGAGTGCGTTTGGATGCGCAGCAGAGACGCGGTTCTGTGCGTAAGCAGTGGGTAGTGAGTCATCAGTGATTGTGGGGGCGTACACCCAGCATCCATGGGCTTGATGATGTCACCGTTACCAAGGGGACACAAAGCAGGAGTGGGCGGGGCTTGATGGTGAGAGAGAAGAGCAGGTGACAGAATACTAGTGGCTTGTGTAATACACTCTCAGGTGAATCCCAGAGAGGAATACAAATCACAGATGGGATAGGTGAGAGTGTGATACTAGTCTGGCATTTTCAAATTTTTCCTTTTTTTTCATTGCACTAGTACAAGGAGAAAAACTACAGTACATGCATGAAATGTTTATTTAGAACTGAAATTGTGGGGTTTTAGATATATTGTTATCAAAATGTCTTCAAGGTTGACATTAAAATAAAAGAATGTTTTGCATTTAAATCCAAAAATTAAAGAACAAATATCCAGTAATAACATCAATAATACAAAAGTAAGATTCAACACGGTTTCTGTTTCTTTTTTGTGAGATTGACATTGCAGAGGGATGACAGATAAATAAAATAAAATTCATTCTTTTTGCAGATGATATAATTGGTCGTGAAATGTTTGCATTCAATAAGAAAAGAAGGCAAAATATTTTTTGACGTTTTAGACCCCACATCATCTCCATGTGGACATCTATTGCACATGAAGTATTAACGCAAATCGAAAGCATTCCCTTTCACAACACAGCATTCATTACTGTTGACTAATATGAACTGTTTGGTGTGAAACTTCCTGGAGTGTAAATGATTTAGCCGTGTGTGTAACGTCTGTGTCTTAGCGCTTTCTGTGTAGCAGAGCTGTTGAATCAAGCCATCATCCAGAAATTGTGATGAAATAAAGAGGCAGAACACACATCGTCCGGCCCACATCCATGTTTCAGAGATTTACAGTATCTATGAGCAGCATGCATGCAATGCCGCTTTCCTAGTGTGATACTCACCATCAGAGCAGAACTGTTCCCTGGAGCACAGCCTCTTCTCAAACAAACAGCCTGTATGCGAGAGAAAGAGAGAGAGTGAGCGGGAGAGTGAAAAAGAGAGAAAAATAAGATGGATTAAATGAAATCCATTTTAGACTGTTTAGTCTGAACTAGACTCATGGTGTCTATGTGACTTTTCCTCCACAACACATCCTCATCTCATCAATGGGACGATAACAAAACTTGTCATGTCTGTCTTTCCTGCTTACACTGTCTCTGGTATGAGATTCACATAATCAGATTATAACCTAAAACAATTATGAATCAATATTGGACTATGACAAGAAATGTATATCTATAATGACCAATAACTTCGATGCAGAACTGCTGCGTAGGTTGATGAAATGACAAGGAAAGCTCTGTGCATGTGTTGAAAACAGCTGATCAAATAAAAAAGGCGACATAACGGCCAGTGAGCATGACCTGACTATGCTTGACTGTGTATACTGGTTTGTTTGTGTGTATGTATGTTTGTGGGATCTGTGTGTGTGTCTGTGTGGGAAACACCAGACTGGCCAGCAGCACTGCTGTCAGGGGAACGGAGCAGGACAAACATAGATAAAACGTCAGGCTGATAAAACTTGGGAAAAATAAAGCCAGAACTGGCTTAATGTGGATGCATTACATACAGGACATAAGGCGATTATAAGTGGGACATACCTATCAAAATTCTGATAAACAAAATAAGACACGTTTTCTAATTAGATCAAAAGATTAGACTGATCTGATGATACCACCAGTCTCAAATCGTAAACATCATAGAGATTATAGATAAACAGAATGTTACGGAGCTGTAAACCTCACATTTCCATATCTGTGATTCTTGAGTCACCACGTTAGTGAAAATCAAGAGACAGCTTAGCTGTACTGTTAAACTCACCCAGCATCAAACACAAAGTGCAAATCCATACTTCTTCTAAAACATTATATTTGACTCAGTCTTCACAATGTACCACTTAGCCTTTTTCTTTAAAGTAAATGAATATTCTGCATATTTCTATTGAGATGTTGGTATGTTACACACTATAACCTGTAACCCTAATCTTTTTTGTGACTGCACTTGGTAACACAGTCTGTATATATGTTTTTATAGCACACTCTCATTCCAGCAGTGGCAGACCTATTGAGTCACTACTACTCCCCAAAACAAGTAATAGTATGAGTCATAAATTCAGAGACAGCCGCACCGGAATAAAAGAGTGGATAGCAAACATACTGCCTTTTGACATCAAAACCAGTCCTCGAAAATGACAACGTAAAAACATCAAACCCTAAAACCTACTACCTGAAGATGTCTGGACCTAAAACAGTAAGTGAGAATTCTGCTCATAAATGACAGCAACCCAAAGAAAACCATACTGCGGCTCTTAAATTTTTATTAAACATTGGGAGCTGCACCCGAGAGATCAATAACAAATTAGAACATTTAATTTAATTCCAGTCAAATTAATTTTTATAGGTTTTTCATTTTTTTCTAATTTTGCTTTGTTGCAATGCAGCTTTTCTATAGATACATAATTAAACAAGAAATGTGTAAATATATTGAACATGTGTATTATTGCATATTTCATAGGATGTGCATTAGCAATACTAACTGAAAATAATTGTCTGCAGGTTTACAACATTTAGATTTTTAAGACTCAAGTGAGAGAAAGATTTTTCAGAAGCATTTTTTCAAAGGGGATCATTGTTCCCGACGTGTCGCCACGGATACAGAGAACATGATGCTGTTTCTATTGACAAGAGAAAGGATGGGGAGTAATGAATATTGTTTTGTTGTTAACATGATAATGCTTTAATTAAGGGGAAAGGGACTTGTGGAGATGTAGGCTAGCTTAAAATGACACATGAGATGGATGAATGTTTTGAAAACAACCAGATGTAAAGCTCGCCCCTCTCCGTGGTGCTGAAATGACTGCCTGTCTCTAAGCGCTTCATCCCCACCAGTTGCGTTATAGTTCGCTTTATCGTTTAAGTCTATAGAACTTCTTTTGCATGTTCAGGGCAAAATGGTCACACTGCAATACAGTTCTCAGGTTAACACTAAACGAACCACCCAAACAACTAAAGGGAATATGAATGAACTCTCGTTTTAAAAGAATAACACATGACTACACCTAACGCATCCCACATAACGTAACAAAAATACCCTCGAGCAGACGCAATTCGCTGCATTTGCTCAACACACCTACAAAGAGGCAAAATTATAAACATCCACCCAAATAATTGTCATAGGCCTTAAAAACCACACCAGTGTCTGTCTCAAGTAACGCTTTACATGGAATAAAAAAATATGTCAATTAATTTAAGCATCTTTTATTACATTTCTCTAACACTTTCTCTGTTACTATCACGTAGCCTACCGTATTTGCCCGCCATCCCCAGCTGGTAGAATACTGTCATGAAAAACAGGGCTCTCCATACTCGCGGATGCATCGTAATAATTATCCAGAACACTGAATTCAGCAAGGGTTATTTTTCGCCCTCCGTCGGGTATTTAAATCCACATTTTGCCCGTCGTTGCCGCAGGCTCGTGCTAAACGGTTGTAGCACAAGTGATGGGCGCGTCAGGTAAAACAAATTAATGGTGGGCTTTCGTTTTAGGCAATCATAAACATACGAGACATTTGCGGATGGTCAGAATTTATGGCGCGGATCCGGAGCGGGAGTGTGTGGCGGAAACCCGCAATTGCGTCATAGCGAGGCCGAGAGATTTGTGAAGTGTCTTATGTAGAGGCAAAGGTAGAATGTGAGGTCTCACATAGCTATAATCTACGGTGACCGGGAGGGGACGTGCTCGTTTCATATAGTTTTGTTGTGGCCACGAGATATTACCTCTTGGGAACGTGATAATATGTTGTGGCCACGAGATATTACCTCGTGGGAACGCGATATTATATTGTGGCCACGAGATCAGCTTGTTAAGGTAACGACATCCTTATGTTGTGGCCACGCCATGTGAAGTCGTTCCCTCAAGATCCTATGGTGAGGGAATGACATCCTTATCTCGTGGCCACGACCTGAATGCGTTAACAGCCTGCATGTCTATTAGCGCCTTGAAATAGATAGGAATATAATATTTATTTTTAATTAAGATATAGGCTGGAATTAATAAATTATTATATTAACATATTGCCTGTTATATTGTGCGTGTGATGGTGCCTATACAGTGATTGTAATAATAATATACTGTACAAATATGAAATAAAAATAAACGATTAGTGAATGGATGGAAAAAACAGTTTGGTGCAATAGATAAAATATGTTCCCTTTCTGTCGGTCTCTCGACGTTGTGTCGAACCGACAGATGGGGTTCGTCCCTGAGAACCAATCGCTTCCGACTTCTTAGAAAAGGCCAATGAAAAATTGGCAAATGAAATTTGCATGCCAGACTCCGCCCCCGGATATCCGGGTATAAAAGGGAGACGGCGTGCCTCATTCATTCACCTTTTGTTCTTCGGAGCCTTCGCTCATGATCAATAGACTTCGTTACAAGACTGCCGGCTCTACGACGTGGTGCAGCGGACTGTCCCTTCCTGCAGCGACTTCCCCTGGGCGTCTTGGAGGTTCCAGAAGTGTTCGAGTTTTTTCTCTAAAAGAGCAAATTTCTCCAGCGTGGCATGTCCCGCTGTTCTCGTGGGTGCAACACACTCATCGAGGAGGGGGACGGACACGATGTCTGCTTCCAGTACGCTGGGGCAGATGTTGTGGATACGTCCTGCCCGCACTGCGGGCGGTTGACGATTCAGACGTTGCGTCACGGGTGGCTGTGTTCCCACGGGACTCAGCCACCACCTCGTCTGCTTCCCGTTCCGTGACGGCAGGACTACAGCCCTGCCGCCCGCTACGGCGAGCAGCGAGGGTGATATGAGGATTACTGTGAGCGCTAATCCGTCAGCCACTGGCTCGCGGACAGTTCGCACCTCGTCTTGCTCGTCTGATCGTTCCCCATGAGACGGTCCACCGTCTTATTCCTCAATCACGTATCGGACACGGTACGTGATGATGAGATGTCTGTTGCAGCATCGGAGGGTGACTTACTGCCATCAGACTCCGATGATTCCTTGAAGCTCCCTCCCTTTCCCTCCCGCACTCGCCCCCAGTGCCGTGTTCCCCCGGAAGTGCATGAGGAACCTAGTACAACCTGGAACGCCCCCTTCGGCGCGTACACGTCAACTAGTTCCATCACCCTTTCTTCCCTCGATGGTGGGGCAGCTAGAGGATATGTCGATGTCCCCCAGGGGCTCGACCTAGACTCCCGTCCAAAGCACGTAGGCTTTACGGCATCTGAGGTGTCGAGAGCTTACTCTGCTGCGGGCCAAGCTGTCCCCTCTCTCCACGCTATGGCCTTCCTGCAGGCCAATGCACGGAGAGAGCTCCACGTGGGTAAGACCAACCCAGCGCTTATGCAGGAACTCCGCGGCTTCACCGACCTCGCTCTCGGGCGACCAAGGTGATCGCGCGGGCCCTAGGTCGGGCGATGTCCACACTTGTGGTCCAGGAGAGACACCTCTGGCTGAACCTTGCACAGGTGAGTAACACTGAGAAAGTCCGCTTTCTCGATGCACCCATCTCGCAAGGGGGGGCTGTTTTTTAGGGAGCAGACAGAGGATATCAAGTATGTCCTCCCCAGCCGCGACTCGACCGCCCTCTGGCCGCCGAGATCCCGTGCACCGTCTGCTTCCCAGCAGCCCTGGTCCTCTTCGAGACATCGAAGAGGAGACCACCACCCCGTCAGCAGCCACAGCGAAAGCCAAAGCGGCCCTCATAGGAAGACCCCAGGGAGATCGAGAATACCTTCGGGCCCGACCGCAGCCATTCCATTGCTGGTGGTCAATCCGGGACGGTTCCTGCCCCGTCCCAAAAGCCCATTTCTAAAAGTTTTCTCCCTCTCTGGGCGTTTATCACAGCCGCTCTCACCCTCTACACGATGGTGTTCGGCAACTCGACGTTGCGTCACGGCGAGACCCAATGTCGAGGATAATCAGCAGCCTAAGCACTCTCAATCGACGGTGCGTTGTGCCACATCATTGTCTGGGTATTATCACAGCCACTCTCACCCTCTACACGACGGTGTTCGGCAACTAGACGTTGCGGCAAGACCCAATGTCGAGGATAATCATCAGCCTAAGCACTCTCATTCGATGGTGCGTTGTGCTACATCATCGCCAGGCAGGTAAAACTGCAGAGCAGATCTCCTCTCTGGGGGTCCCCCCCACGGCGAGGGATCCGCACTGCCAGCCATCGAACCACCCCCGGGAGGTCAATGAAGCAGAACGTACCCCTAGCCTCCCTGTCTCGGTCCCTGGGAGCCTGAGAAGAGCTTCCCAAACCGTCACGGTGACTACGGGATACGTTCCGTCTCGGCTACGCGATCCAACTCCACGGAAGCCCGCCCAAGTTTCGGGGCATCCTCTTAACCTCAGCAGAGGCAAGGATGCCCCGTGCTTCGGGCCGAGGTCGCCACCCCTCTGGTGAGGAAGCGATCGTGCTCGTCCCTCTAGCCGAGATGTTCAACGGGTTTTACAGCCCGTACTTCATCATCCCCAAAAGAGCGGGGGTCGCTAGATCTGCGTACCCTGAACAGGCACCTACTTTCAATTCAATTCAATTCAATTTAATTTATATAGCGCTTTTCACAATGTGCATTGTTCCAAAGCAGCTTTACAGGAGCAAATAAGAAAAACACAGAAAGGTAAAACACAGCACAGTGCATGGTGTTTATAGACCAAGCAAGATCATTATAATAAATAATATCAAATAAACAAATAAATAAATAAATGCAGTCTCCCGGTGAGCAAGCCAACACTGCACTGCTCTGCTGTGGTGAGGAACCCAAACTCCAATGATGAATAATGGAGAAAAAAAAACCTCGGGAGAAACCAGGCTCAGCCGGGAGGGCCAGATCTCCTCTGACGTGTCATAGCTGCAATCAGTGACCCCGACCAAAGCCACCGAGCAACGTCCACGAAGAACAGGGAGAGCCCACGAGCCGCGACCCAGGAAGCCCCACCCGCCGAAACCGTGCAGGTCCAACCCGGTCCCATACCGCGATCAACAACAGACAACAGAGGAACAACCAGGGAAAAGTAGTAATGGCATAATTAACTTTATTCCTCTGTTGTCCGACATCGACCACAAAACAAGACCAACCAGACCAGACCCACACAGTCCCAACAAATGAAACGCCCCGAACCACAACCAACAAGCCCCCCCACTCCCTACAACACCCACCCAGCTACCTCCAATCAAAGTCACTGAGTGCAGCCATAACTTCAAACTGCTGTCATGTGATGTAAGTTTAGCATTAAATACCAAGTATTGTAAATTTAGCATTTATGTGACAGGTAGTCCGTCTTTGCTCTCGGTTGGGGATGGAATTGCCTTGGATGGAGCTTGACCTACTCAAGCTGCCGTTCAGGATGCTCACGCAGAAGCGCATCCTGGCATCTATCAGAGGTCAAGATGGATTCATGGCAATCGACCTGAAGGACGCTTACTCTCATGTCTCAATTCTCCCTCGCCATCGCCCGTTCCTACGGTTCGCTTTCGAGGGTCAGGCATATTAGTACAGAGTCCTCCCCTTCGGTCTGTCCCTGTCCCCACGAGTCTTCACGAAGATCGTGGAAGCCGCCCTCACTCCCCTCAGGGAGAGAGGTGTGCGGGTACTAAACTATCTCGACGACTGGCTCATTTGACACACTCGTGAGATCTGTTATGTACACACAGGGACCTAGTGCTTCGGCACCTAGATCGATTGGGACCACAGGTCAACTGAAAAAGAGCAAGCTGTCCTCTGTGCAGAGCATCCTCTTTTTTGGTATGGAACTCAACTCTGTCTCCATTACAGCGCGACTCCACTCAGTCAGTGTTGAACTGCCTGGAATATTTCACAGGGAACAGGCTCCTGGGCACATGGCATCCTCGACGGTGGTGATACCCCTCAGGTTGATGCACATGAGACCGCTCCAACACTGGCTACAGAGTCGAGTTCCCTGGAGAGCGTGGCACACCGGCAGCAGGCGGATGGTGATTACGCTTTTCTGCCGACACACCCTAACCCCTTGGTCTTCAATGACCTTTCTACGGACGGGGGTCCCTCTCAGGCAGGTCGAGACGCGTCAGGGTCGACAGACGCCTCCCTGCAGGGTTGGGGTGCCATGTGCAACGGGCACGCAGTGTCAGGGCGATGGATGGGCCCCCGCCTGCGCAGGCATATCAACTGCCTAGAGTTGTTGGATGTGCTACCCGCACTGAAGGGGTTACAACCTCTCGTGCAGAACAAGCACGTGCTGGTCCAGTCTGACAGCACAACTGCCGTAGCGTATTTAACCGCCAGATTGGCGTTCGCTTATGGCAGCTAACACGACTCGCCCGACGCCTCCTCCTGTGGAGTCCGCAGGTGAGCAGATCCCCGCTAGCCACACATATCCCAGGCGACCTGAACCAGACAGCCGATGTGCTCTCTTGTCAGTTGATGCCTCACGGAGAGTGGCGACTCCACCCCCGCGCAGCCAGCTCATTGGGTACAGTCCGGGTGGGCTCACATAGACCCCTTCACCTCCCTGGACACCACCCATTGCCCGCTAAGGTACTCCCTGCCCGAGGACCCCCTCGGCACGGATGCTCTAGCGCACAGCTGGCCATGGGACAAGCGGAAGTACGTCTTGCCCTCAGTGAGCCTCATTGCACAGACCCTGTGCAAGGTCAGGGAAGAGGAGCATCAAGTGTACTAGTTGCACCATACTGGCCCAACCGGACTTGTTTCTCGGAGCTAATGCTCTTGACGACAGCTCCCCCCTGGCCGATTCCCCTGACGAAGGACCTGTTTTCCCAGGGGAAGGGCACGTTATGGCATCACGGGCTAGACCTCTGGAACCTCCATGTCTGGCCCCTGGACGGAACGAGGAGATCCTGAGTGGCCTACCCCCTGCGGCGGTTAAGACCACTACTCAGGCTAGGGCCCTGGCCACTAGGCGACTATACGCCTATTGTGGTGCCTCTTCTCATCCTGGTGCTCTTCTCGAAGAGAAGACCCGCGGAGTTGCTTGATCAACTGGCTGCGGTCCTTCCAGAGACTCGAGAATAATCTCTCCCCTTCCACACTGAACATGTATGTAGCCGCTGTTGCCACTCATCACGACCCAGTTGCTGGTAGTCTCTAGGACAGCACAACCTGATCATTTGGTTCCTAAGGGGCGCGGGAAGGCTACCACCTCACCCACGCTCCGTACCCTCTTATGACCTTGATGCGGTCCAGTACGCGCATTGCGCCTCTGCTTGGACCGCACGCAGAGCCGCAGAAGCTCTGAGCAGCTCTTTGTCTGTTTTGGAGATCAGCAGGGAGGGCTGTCTCAAACAGAGATTGGCGCACTGGATCATGGACGCCGTCAATATGGCGTACCTGTCCTAAGATCGCCTACGCCCACTGGGTGAGAGCTCTCTCCACACGGAGTACAGCCTCCTCATGGGCACTGGCTCGAAGCGCCTCTCTGGCAGACATCTGCAGAGCTGCGGGTTGGGCTACACCCATCACCTTCGCGAGGTCCTACAGCCTCTGCGTAAAACTGGTATCGGCTCGAGTCTTGCGGGCATCAGGCAAGACTGGCGGCCGGTAGGGTGTACGCCTATGACAGTACCTTCCCCCCTTTTTCGTAAGGGGGTCAGCGTACTAACTAGCCTCCCTTCTTCCCCCACTGGGTGAAGAACGGGCACCTCCTGCGGGCGGGCTGGGCAGAGCAGCCCTGCCCCTTAGGCCAGGTATCTCCGGAGTTATTCGCAACATAGCTCTAACCGGACCTAGTGCTACCAGACGTTGCAACCCCCCAGTTGGGCGGTTCCGTCTGATGTATCCTCATGCTGGTTCCCACCTTGGTAACCCATGACCTCCTTAGGTGGACCTCCACCTCGCGGTTAACTCCTTCAGTCCGCACTTCTTCCCATGAGCTCTCCCCTATCGGTGAGACCATGTTGGTATCTCCACTAGACTCCTCCCTGCGGTAGGAAGTGGTCTCTGTAGCGCATCCCCCGTTTGAGGAAGTAGCGCTTACCCAGTGGCCTTACGGTACCGGGCGGCTTCTCGCTGTTAGAGAAACAAGGCTGCCGCCTGTGAGGCCGAAGGGAGGGTCCTTCCCTCCTTTCAAGAAAGCTCTGGGACCCCCTACCTACCCACTGGTAGGTTACTATTTTGCGGTAGCGCTCATGGCTGACACACCCAGGCCAGTCACCGTCGCTTCATTAGAGATTGTGACAGGGCACAGTGTTATGGCGTTTTCCACAGGAACCCCATCTGTCGGTTCGACACAATGTCGAGAGACCGACAGAAAGGGAACGTCTCGGTTACGGATGTAACCTCGGTTCCCTGATGGAGGGAACGAGACGTTGTGTCCTCCTTGCCACAACACGTGCTGTCCACTGCAGCAGTCGTGAGAGGTCTCAGGCTCCTCAGAACTAAGGTGAATGAATGAGGTACGTGTGGTGTTGTCACATTAATGCACCACTAGATGGCACTCAAGCTTCTGAGTTGTGTGTATATATAGGAAGAAGAAGTAGAGTACGGGGCATGTGCCTGCATGTTATGCGATAGTGTGAATAAAAGTTACTGAAAGGAATCCACGGTCTCCAGCTTCTTGTCTGCATTAAGACACAACAAATTGGCGACGAGGACGTTTTTTTGTACAAGATTTTCTGAGGATGGCTTCAGTAAGTGCTCCATTTCCCAATCCTTTTTTGCCTTGTCCTGGTGAGCCTGCTATACTGCTAGTCACATGGCTGAAAATGTTCCGGAACTACATGCTAGTCATCAATGCTACTGGGGATTTATGGTCAGAAGCCAGAAAACGTGCTTTGCTTCTCCACTGCCTCGGAACCGAAGGTCAGAGATTGTTTTATACACTGCCCAATACCGGTGACGATCTAGCTGATGCTATTACGGCTTTGGAACAACACTTCGTTCCGAAAAGAAATGTGGTCGTGGAAAGACATGCTTTCAGGAAACGCATACAGAGGATAGATGAAACGGTAGTACAATACATTGCTGCATTAAGAGATTTAGCGACTACTTGTGAATTTGCTGACAATCTTGACGATATGTTGCGTGATCAACTTGTTGAAAATATTGCTAACCCTCGCATTCGTGAAAGATTATTAGTGGAATCTAAATTGACACTGGAGACTGCAATTACAATTGCCACACAGCTAGAGACCGCTGATGCTCAGGCGAAATCGCTGGCTACGAGTAACTTCGCTCCAGTTCAAGCTGTACATGCCACTCCTGCTTCTGGACAACAGCGTCCTAAGGCCAAATTCAAAGCACGTACCTCATCAAAACCACCTGCTTCTGCTCCGTCAGCTCGAACATGCTTTCGCTGTGGCTCTGCTGGACATCTTGCAAACGCACAGAACTTCCCCGCTGCATCTGCTAAATGTAAGAATTGCAATAAGTTTGGACATTTTGCACGAGTGTTCCGTTCTGCTTCTACTCATTCAGTGCATTCAGTTGAATTGCCAGAGGTCTGTATTCTCCATCTGCCTGCGACTGACCGTCTGATGTGTGAAGTGACCGTACATGCCTCACCTGCTGCTACCCCTGTCTCTCTTCAACTTACTGTGGACTCTGGTTCGTCTGTGTCCATCCTACCGAAACAACTGTATGAACAGCATTTTCGCACTGTGCCGTTGCAAGCCCCTGCTGCCCGTTTAGTTACTTACTTACAAGAGCCGATTTCAGTACTAGGATGTTAATCTGCTACAGTCACTAAATATGGCATTACCTGTCCTGCACACTTCTTCGTTGTCGACACTGGCACTGCTTTGCTATGCATGGATCTGATTAAGGGACTTCAGCTGCAATTTACTGGACACACTGTGCTGCCGTCGGCACAATCCGCTCCAGTCTGTGCTCTCTCCACTTCTCCATCACAGCGTGCTGCATTAGGCTGTGTGAACAACTTCACGCACAAGGTGAACATTTCTGACTCTGTACCA
>NC_079895.1:22096554-22148935 GCF_024868665.1 Triplophysa rosa
CACCCCAAAATTTGATTCGCTACTTATGTTGATTGACATCTGATTTCACCTTTCCTTGAACAACGCTTTTATTTTGACGTTCGGGGACGTCACCGCACACGAAATTCAAGCGAGTCGAGAATGAGAATGGAAAAAAGTTGTGCGATGGATTGTACGGCGCGAAATCTGAGAATTATTTTTAAAGACTGACGAAAGAGAGAAAAGAAGCAAATGGACCGCTGCAATTTGCTAAACAAATGGAATATTCAAAAGTACCCGCTTGCATGCTAGCCATTTCAAGTCCGACCCAGCCAGGTACGTTTTTTTGTTGAACCATACCATTATAGTGTTATCTACCTACTTTCTAACGTTACACTTGTAAATGTAGCGTAAATGTAAAGTTTTCCCAGCATTTTCTAACCTTAAATAAATATAAACAGTGTTGGGTGAGATCCTCTATTTCTTTTAACGTTCTAAGCAGGTGTACTTCATACAAACTTTAGAAGGAAGAAATAAGTTTCCCTCTTTAGCCTTGGCTTTAGGATTCCTAAACAACTTTTCATTGTGTAAGTTTATGTTAGGCTCCATTAACAGATAGTAAATCGGTTCCCAACATAACATACATTGTTTACATCAGGGTCGGAAATTAACAGAGGCTTTGGAAAAAATGACAACAAGGTCAACAAATCTGCTCTCCAAGTTCAAGACAAAAGAGGAAAAAATAGTCCATGCATAATAAAAATCTAGCTATGACAGTCGCAATCTAAATAAGATTTAGGTGAAAATTAACGAATGTTTATGACAGCTTCTTTGCTCTGCTACTGCTTTGAGCATTACGGCCAATCAAATTCAGAGTATGAATAATCGGACCAAACAGAGGCGTTTAAATGATTCACCGGTGAAGAAGAGCTGTGCTGAAGTGCGTCACGCTCAAAAAGTTTATCATTAACCGCGTACAGATACGATGTAAGAAAGAGATTAATTAGTCAGACTCTTTACTGTATTACCAGAAGCCGTTGAGTGTTTTAGTGATGTTGGATGTTCTTTGTTTGTTTTCTACATATTTCATTTTATGTTCCTTAGAGAATCAAAAAAGCAATAAAACGGCAATACAATAACTCATAAACGCTTCTCGGCTTGTTTTGTAGCGTGTAAAGCGTGTGACAGGTGTTCATGTATCCTAATATCTGAAAGCAATAATCAAGATTTCAACATCAAGGGCAATAATCAGCATCAATGATTTTTTTTTAATCTTGCAGTCCTATGGATTGAGTTTATATTTTATAAAATATATGCTGCTCTGATCCACATCAGTTTAAAGACACCTCTGGTGTTGCTTTGTTTCTGTTTAAATTAAACAAGTTATCAGGGTTAAGCAGGTTTTCATTATTTATATTTTATTGTTTATTTCATCTACATACATTTAGAAGTAAATTATCACTTGTACCTCTTATCAGCAATCCTAGGATTTTTTTTATTTATAATTTGATGCCAGGTCAGGGTTAACACACATTTTCTGTCATGGTCTGTGGACCCCCTGAAGTAGCCTTGGCCACCCCATATATAAAACTCTAGCTCCGCCACTACATGGGGACAAATGGCTCGAGCGCTCGGCCGTAATGACCGTGGGGAGGGTGACAAGGCCGGGAATCGCCTCGAGGGAGGAGTGATAGTCCAAACGTCACGATTGATGGTTCTGAAGTGGATTCTCCTCAAAGGAGAAGCATTAGTCCAAACGTCACGATTGACGGTTCCGAAGTGGATTCTCCTCAAAGGAGAAGCGTTAGTCCAAACATCACGATTGACGGTTCCGAAGTGGATTCTCCTCAAAGGAGAAGGCAGTTCAGCCGTAATCCGTTCGTCAGAGCCTGGACCCACGGCAGAAGAAGTCAGCAGGAGACTCGAGTCTCCGGCGAAGAGAAGCCAGGCAGAAGATAATCTCCCAGCCGGGAGAGAACTCACTTCGGCGACCCAAGAGTGATGTGGGGTGAGGTCCAGCAGCCGTGGTCGCTGGGGTAAACGGAGTAGAAAATGCAGACACCCGGTAGTGGTAAAAGCACTGGAGCCAGACAGGACAAATGGTGAGTACTAGATAACAAGACAAGATGATAGCAGGGTTACAAGGCAAGATAACTAGATATCACGACAAGGTTGGAAACTAGATATCACGACAAGGTTGGAAACTAGATATCACGACAAGGTTGGAAACTAGATATCACGACAAGGTTGGAAACTAGATATCACGACAAGGTACTAGAGAGGGTCTAAGACCGGCTATGCTATGCAACTAACGATCCGACACAAGACGAGAAAAACACTAGGAATGAGAAGGGGAAGAAATTAGCATGGAACGAGGGGCAGCTGGAGAGAGAGAACGAGCCCAGGTGATGTGAGGAAAGCAAAAGTGGCTAATGATTAGAAGACAAGAGGGGCGGGGTCAAGCATGCGGACTTCTGAGCACATGGTGAACTGTCAAACAATGCCTGGTGCTTACACAACAACAACAGAGGACAAAACATAAAACAGAAGTGCTAGACCCGGGACCCGACACGATCCATTCATTTGTGTTTCGCTGCTACCTTACTGAATCTATCACACACACACACAAACCATAACGAACAAAAATAATTTAAGTCATTTTTTAACTCAAAATGTTGTACAGTACATCATATTACAGTAAAATGCCCTGCTGTCCCTTTTATATTGCAGTTGCAAAAAAAAGGTCTAATTTTTACTTCCTTAAGACTCCGTTGCCTTCATAATATATTGTATTAAGGCTCTGTAAAAATGCACTGAACAACAATTTGCTTTTATTTTTGTCATTCGACAGTTCATATTTATCTTATATATAAACTGGCTGGGCTTAATCATTGTCTTAGGAGAAAAGCATTGTTCTTATTGCTCTTAGTTGTTCTGCAATTACCAATAAACATATAAATAAAAAGTATTATTAGTATAAATTATTAAAGTATTATAGTAATATATAGCCTACTACATAATAATAATAACCCAACAATAAATCTTATTTGGGCCTATATTTGGCACAAAATATAAGGGAAGTGGCTATTGAGCCACACTGTAAAAAGGTTGCTGTAAATTTTACAGTGACTTACTGGCAACTGGATGCCAGTAAGATACTGTAAAACCATATTACTGTATTTATATTTACAGCACATGTACAACTACTGTATTTTAATTTACAGCACAATTACAACTACTGTATTTTTATTTACAATTTTTTTTTACTGTATTTAGTAATATTTTTACTGTATTTTATATTAAGGTAAGTACTGCATGACTAGTACATAATCAGTACTTTTGTTACATTTGAGCTCAGCTTCAAAATCAACCTCCAAAATCACAAGAACACATATACCCTGTAAAATGTACTCTTTTGTTGCTCAACAAGTACTTATTAAAGAACAAATTACATTAAAGGGTGTTTGTAACATGGCTAAATTTAAAACACTGGTAAAAGCGGAACAAGCCTTCCACAACAACAGATTTTGGTAACATTCCATAAACTGTGCTCACCTTATACTTCCACAGCATTTACTACCCTTTGTTAATGTTAAAGGGATAATTCACCCAAAACTGAAAATTCTGTCATCATTTAATCACCCTCAGATTGTTCCAAACCTGTAGAAATGTCTTTGTTCTGTTAAACACAAAGGAAGATATTTGAAAGAATGGCAGTAGCCACTGATCTCACCATTAAAGACATTTATACAGGTTTGGAACAATCTGACGGTGAGTAAATGATGACAGAATTTTCAGTTTTGGACAAACTATCCCTTACAAACATGTTTTAATTCTTTGGTATTTAAAACATTGGTAAAAGCACAACAAGCCTTCCACAACAACAGATAACACTTTGCATGAACTGTGTTGACCTAAAATTGTCCAGAATTGTCCATTGTTTATTCATTTTAGATCATTGTGTGTTAGGTGAACAAATAGAACGAAATTATAAAGCGTTACTCAGTTTTTTAAATTGTTGTCAGTTGGGTTTTTTATGAGTAATTTTGCCAATCAAAGTCAATGAGCTCTCTGATTAAAGATGCAACATGAGGATTTAGGCAGGTACCTTTTTTTTTGCACCCTTTTCCCAGATGTCCAGCTGATCTGTGTCCTTGTCTGGCATTTCGTCCCATCTGGATTGATTCTCAGAATGAATCTGGAGGTACAAAAAATAATTCACATTATAAACATTAGCTATCAAAGCAATAATGTTTCTCCAACAGTCCTTACAAATCTGTCAATTATCATTAATCGAATAGCACATAAGGATTAACCACCCTTTTATATCTAGATAGGTTGAATAATAACAAACTTTTGAAGGAATTCATAATGTACAAACCTCTGAATGAATTCCAGCGTAGCAGATGCCTCTTCCTGTTACTGCACATTGAATGTATAGTAGCAGCCAAACAAGACAGCTAATGCCGTCTGAAAATTGCTTAGCTCTTGTGGCTCGATTATGACTCTGCCCTCCATAGTCAGCATCCATTTCTTGGCATGAAGAATGGAATCTCCTGTAACAGACACCATCATAGCAGCTTTTTAGTAAGGGTAGGTAAAAATAAAAAAAATTGGTACAATTAAACTTTTTTTCCGCTAAATACCGGTTTGTGTACTGTTTTCCAATCAGAAGTTATTGTCCTTATTTCCTTCAGACTTCTCTAGGACTGTTTACACATAACATTTGTTCATTCCACATTTTTCATTTTTATTGTTTTTGTGTGAAAATTTTCTTGATAAGACATTTTGGTGGCTCCATACACTTCATCTGCAGTGTCTCACATACAGTATATTTGCTATAATTAAAAGATGCTGTAAAGTTATAGTTATATCACAAAATATTAGTATGTAAAATTAGCATAGTTACAAAGCTCAAACTTCAGTCCAAAGAGAGATATTTTCTTTGACAGAAAACACCTTTTAAAAACTAGAATAAGAATAAGGAGACCATAAAAGCTATGACATTAAAGCAGACCCACCCGCTGATAATAAGTCATAGTGTGAATTCATAAAAGCATTTTGATAGCCTTACCAAGTGCAATCAGCCTTGGCATGGTAGGCAAAGTGAGGCTTCCCTGTACATCTGCTTCAGTTGACGTGACTTAAATGTAGTAAATAATTAATAAAAATTAGGGAAATTGAAATGCATATACAAAACATACTTGTGTTAAAATTAGTCTCAGTGGCCTCTCCAATTATACAAGTAAAATTTTATTTATATAGCACTTTCAAGCTACACGCACAAAGTGCTTTACATAGCATGCATTACACAACATCACTTTCCAAAGAGACAATGCAACAGATATCACAAAAAAGCACATCTATACATATACATTTTCAATCTACTTCAATCACTGCAAAAGCTCTGTCCCCAATAGTTTTATATTGAGTTCTTGGAACTACCAGCAATTCTTTACAAGAAGACCTCAAAGATCTCACTGTTACATAAGGAAAAAAGGTATAAAGTATAAAAGTATAAAGGAGCCATACTTATATGTCACATTGTGTTATCTTGTGATATACTGTACCTCCCTGACCAGCTCAAATATGTCTATCATGAAAAGCACAATTCAATTCTAAGACATGCTTTTTACCTGATACATTGTGTTATTTAAATGATGATGAAAGTTCAATTGAACCTCAAAATGCATGACATGAAAACATGAACTCTTTGGAAATGTTAAACTATGATACTAATTACAATTATTATTCTCTAAAACCAGCTGTTCAAATAACATTAATACTTACATCAGCCAAAAGAAAGAGTGAATCCTGCTTCTCTCTAATACGTCATTAGGGTAATCATAGATGCAACACCATAGTTGATATCTCCTTTTTCAGCGCAATTTATATCTTTCAGGACGTTTCTGACATCCTCTTTCCATCTTTGAAGTTGACTTTTAAAAAAATGTAGCACCTTCTTTCCTTTTGTGCTGAGAGATTCTGTGAGTCTAGTGTTAATATCAATCCCAGTCAGAGTGTTGAAGTGATCACACAAATTTCTCTTCATGAAAAGAAATGGCCACTGTTCTTTGAGTTCATCAATGCGGGGTGGGGCGGTTTTATTGATGGCATAGCGCTGAGAAACATATGTTGTTTTCATCAGTTCTTCCACCTGACCACGTTCTGCTGCTCTTGGTCCCTCTTGAGAAAATAACTTAACCATTTCCTCTCTTTTCAATTCTACTGATTCTGGAGTCTCACCTTGAGGGAGGTCAACTGGTTGCCAGTTGATGCAGCCGTAGCTATCTGTTTTTGAACATTTGGATGGGGTAATCTCACTGCTGGGTGTAGACCCGTTGTCACTAATGCAACGTTTTGCTCTTCTAACTCTCACAAGAGTGTTGTCACGATTGAGATGTTCAGCCCTTGTTTTTATCTGATTTAACAAGGATCCATATCCGCAGCCAATTAGCTCTCCTTCCATTGTTTCATCTGCAAAGCTTTTTGGGTATTTTTCAGTAACTCTTCTTTCAATTTCAGAACAGTGGCTTCTAGTAGGGTTTAAGCATGTTTCTCGAATAGAGTCTACAATAGTTCTCACCATTGCTAAATGCTCCTGCTTCCGGGGTCGCTGGCCTTGTGCAAGGCATTGTCACAAATTTGGTGGCATTTTCTCCCACGGTACTTCAAACGATGAAACCCAGTCAGACACTTGAATAGGGACATTGGCTGGTTCGCCTGAAAATGAAGAGCCTATTGAAGAGATGGATTGCTGGCCAGAAGTAAGGTCTTGATGACCTGTGTGAGGAATTAAAACACGTTCAATCTTGCAAACAAACTAAATACAAATATACACTTAATAGACAAAGCCAGAACCACCATGATAAATGGAACATCCATAAGCCAATCAATGTTGCTAAAACATGAAATGTCGTCTTTAGACTAAATATTATTAATATACTGTATACCACTGTCCAACCCAAAGCAAATTAACTATATACAAGTTTACATAGGCACAGAGCCAGCAGGAACAGACCTCTGTTTTTCAATGAAATACCAGGGTCCAACAATTTTCAAATATACACTACACATAGGCACAAACAGAGCCCCCAGACACAGATCTGTTTTTTCATACTTCAGTGTCAGATGCAAACCTTAACTTTAACAAGACAGATATAAACAAATTTGTGTTTAGCACAGATGGAACACCATATATATTTATAGATAGCAAACAAACAAAATTAGAGTATAATAAAATGTAGTCATACTGGACCTTGTGAAGTACAATGAGGAAACATCAGTAGCTAATAAAATGTTCTCTTCAGACTGAATATTCTCTTTAGAGTAACGTTAATAAACCACTTGTTAAATTGACATAAATAAAACAACTTTTTCAGATTTTATGTATTTGTATTGGTAGCATTTATTAAAATTTAATTTTGTTATTTTTTCATTTTTAAATATGATAACAATGAACAGTGTTCAACATTTCAACTTTCTCAAAGATTTTATGTATTGGTAGCATTTACTACTATTTCATTTTTTCCATTTTTTTTAAACGTTAACACTGAATTAGTGTTCAACGTTTCAACTATCTCACAGATTTTATATATTAGTAGCATTAATTAAAATTTCATTTTCATATATGATAACACTGAACAGTTTTTAATATTAAAAATGAAGGAATTATGCATTGATAACAAGGGACATCAATAGTATTTCATGCCTCTTTTCTTGATGTAGTGTATGAGTCTACAGCCAGCAATAGGAGGAATAACATATTTCATGTCTTCTAAGGTAACAAACTGAAGATCACTTACTGTCTGCCCCAAACACCCATACCAGTCAAATGTGTTAAAAGATTGTTATAATCCCTCTTCTGAAGCATGGGTAGCGCTTTCTTGATGATGTCCTCCACTGGGTCCATCTTTTCATTTATCTTAAACAGACAGAATGATGCAAAGGCACAAGATTAACATCAAATATTTTGTAAAAAGACAGTGGGTAGTAATCAACCAGGTCCTCTACACTGACACAGACATAGGAAATAGAGTCAATGAGACAGTGCACACCCAGGTCAACTAAGAGCACTGATTGGTATTTTTCAAGGACAAAAAAAACATCTGATGAGTTTGCCAATATCAGTGCGATTTTTCCAAAGATGTATCCCATGTCACTGTCCTTCATAACTACAACCATGGATTTCTGGTATTTGGTGCCCTTGTAAGTAACCGCTGAAGTCACTGATGTAGCCTCTTGTATGCCTCTGAACCTAATAGCTTCCTGGATGCCAAGGTTATATAAGTGGCTGTCAAATTCATTAGCTTGCTGCACTTGAAGACTTGGTGTGAAGAGACTGCCAGCCAGAAGATAGGCTTGCAGAAGCTGGTGTCTATCTGCCAAAGTACTGTTCAGATTTTTGAAGTTATGCAGCTTCCTTGCACACTGCTTAAAAAATGTGTGCTTGCTTTCGAAGCGCAAAGTCCACGAGCGTATCAGTGGACCAAAATGAAGTATGAGTTCTGGGAGTGCAGTAAGAAATGGTGCTTTGGTTTCAGTGGTGTAGTTGTAAACAGTGAGACTCTAGAATCAATATACTGCTGAATAAGAACTTTCAGATATGCTACCTGGTTAGCATGTATTTTGGGGGCTGTCACCATATTAACTACATCTCGAAGCTGCAGACACAACTGCCAAATCTCATCCTACAGTGGATTTTTTATGCGATCACCTACAAAAAGTGGTAGCAACCGGAGCAAACACCAGTTTTGAGCTGCATTACCTCCCAACTTTTGACAATCTGCTCGAAATTCACATGGTTTATTGTTGACATCAGCCCCAGCATATTTAAAAGTAGATATGTTCCTATTCAGCTGGGTGTAAGTGAAATGTTTACCTACACTGACGAGATGCTTGATGTACAGAGATAGATCTGCTGTAACGATACCTTCAAAAAGGTCATGTCCCAAGCATGGTGGGAGTCCTGGGTCACACACATGGAAGTGTTTTAAGGTATTAAACACAGAGTCAAATTTTATGCCGTTAACATCAGTGAATTGAGGATTCCTGGAAAGCTCATTAACAGAGTTCTTATAACTTTGTTTTGTGCGTGGGAGGCCTAATTCTGTTGGAGAATTTTGAAAAGTATGTCTGTCTATATCACAGTAGCGACAGAAATATTTACTTCTGCTGAAGTTCTGTGTGAAGCCGCCAATCATGTGTGACCCAAGATTATCTCCAGCTATAGCAAGCACTGCACCTTTCATTATTTGACCACTGTCCAGCTCAACCCCTGTCTCTTCAAGATCCCTCAAATCTTTTACAAGGGGACCAAACACTTTCTCTTGCCCAAAAAACACCAAATCTTCCTCCTTACAAAGCATTACAAGCTGAATGGGGTCTATAGTGGACCTATTATGAGGAGAGATTTCTGACAGTGTCATGTAAACGGCAAGTTGCTTGTGCTTTTTTTTGCCAGAGCCTAGTGGATTCACCACTTCAAATGAATCCTGGTATAACATAATGGATACTGAGGCCATACACTGAAAGAAATCCTTGTCTTTAAAATTCCTGCCATCCCTTACATCCTCTAGTAAATGTGGGTCGTCTGATCTGTGCGCCTTTGCGTATTTTTACCTAGATACACTTTATTAGGTGCTACATAGTTAATTTTTTTCTTGAAATATGTCTTCCTTGTTTCATCAGACCTAAATACTCCCTCATTATACAACCTCAGAAGATTGTTCTTGTTTAGACCAGTTATGATGTTATCAATATTAATTAATGGTATATTCAGCTTTGTTAATTCATCTCTAAGTTTTGAAAATATATGTTGCATGTTGCTGTCATGCACCACCTGGAATTCATCTATTAAACATTGTATAGTGGTGGCTGGTAGCAGCATTTGTGCTTGCATCCTCAAATAGAACAGTGCCAGATTTGTTAAAAATGTGTCTTCTCCATCATTGCAATAAGCATCATACTGAAAATGCATAAAACTGTCATCTTGGATGTCACTGTCATGTCTACAGTCTACAGATAATGCATCATTATCTAGTTGTACAGGGTTCTCTAAAGATTCTTTGTGTTTTCTGCTAATGTGAGATGTGAAAGATGATTTCACATGAAAACGTTTTTCACAGTTAGGAAAGGGACGGGTAATCTTTTTCCCATCTCTTACATGCCATTTTAAATGGTCACACAAACTATTCAAATTGTGAGATGTATGCCCGCATCCCACGACTTGACAAACCAAGGCATCCATTTGATCAGGTCTACAGCTTACGTTTTTTGGCTGTGAGTGCTTGCGACACATGTGTGACGTTAGTGCAGATAGCGTGTGAAAACGTCTTGGTTACGGATGTAACCTCGGTTCCCTGATGGAGGGAACGAGACGTTGTGTCGAACCGACAGAATGGGGTTTGTCTTGAGAACCTATCATCTTCTGAGTATTTAGAAAAGGCCAATGAAAATCGGCGAATGAAATTTGCATGCCGGGCTCCTCCCCGGATGTCCGGGTATAAGAGGAAAGCCGGCGTGCTCATTCATTCACCTTTGGTCTGAGGAGCCTAAAGCATCCTCCCCCGACCGCTGGGGTGGGCGGCCAGTGTTGTGGCATGAGGGACACAACGTCTCGTTCCCTCCATCAGGGAACCGAGGTTACATCCGTAACCAAGACGTTCCCTTTCTGTCAGTCTCTTGACGTTGTGTCGAACCGACAGAATGGGGTTCCTATGGAAAACATCACAGCACTGAGCCGCGTCACAATCTCTGCGGTGCGACGTTGACTGGCCTGGGCGAGTCAGACGAACACGCTGACGCGAAATTATGACCCTCCAGTGGAGTGGAAGGGGGACCCAGAGCTTTACACAAAGTAGGGAAACCCCTGTCACCGGCCGTCACGGGCGGAGGCCTAGTTCTCTAAATGGCGAGAAGCCGCCGGGCACCGTACGGCCCACTGGGTAAGCATTATTCCCCCCTGGGGGAAAAACGCTGCAGAGGCCACTACCTACCGTAGGGAGGAATAGTGGAGACACCACATGGTCTCACCATCAGGGGAGAACTCATGGGAGGAATGTTCGGACTGCAGGAGTTAACCGCAAGGTGGGAGTCCACCTGGGGAGGTCATGGGTTGCCAAGGTGGGAACCATTCATGAGGATACATCAGACGGAACAGCCCACGGAGGGGGGGTTACCACGTCTGGAGCACTAGGTCCGGTTAGAGCTATGTGGGAGATAACTCAACTGTTCCCCGGCCTAAGGGGGCAGGGCTGCTCTGCCCAGCCTGTCCCCTGGAAGGGTGCTTAGTGATGGATGGAATGCCTGTTCTTTACCCGAGGGGAAAGAAGTGAGGCGGGATCGCCACTGCTCCCCCCGGAGGGGGAAGGGCTTCCGCAGGCGTATGCCCTACCGGCTGCCGGTCCCACACCTTGCCAGGATGCGGGCTGACACCGGTTCCGCGCGTAGGTATTAGAACCTCACGGAGTTGTTAGGCATAGCCCAACCCGCAGCTCCGCAGATGTCTGCCAGAGAGGCGCCCTGAGCCAGCCACGAGGGGTGTGCCTCACCCCCAACGGGCAGGAAAAAAGATCGGTATGCCCTAACGAGGGCATCCACGATCCAGTGCGCCAGCCTCTGTTTGGAGACAGCCCTCCTGCTGACCTCCGAAACAGACAAAGAGCTGCTCAGAGCTTCTGGGCTCTGCGTGCGGTCCAAGTAGAGGCGCCGTGCGCGTACTGGACACAACACGGATAGGTTGGGTCTTCCTCCCCGGTGGGGAGCGCCTGCAGGTTCACCACCTGGTCTCTCGGGAGAGTGGTGGGAACCTTGGGCACGTAGCCGGGGCGGGGTCTCAAGATAACGTGAGAATCCCGGCCCCGAGTTCTAGGCAATCTGTGGACACGGAGGGTGCTTGTAGATCCCCTACCCTCTTGGAGGTGAGCGCCATGCGGAAAGCCGTCTTTATCAAGACTGAGAAAGAGCGGCAACCCCGAGAGGCTCGAAGGGGGCGGGGCCTCTTGAGGCCCGCCACCTAGGTCGCAAGAGGGTACGGAGCGCGGATAAGGTGGTCACCCTCTCGCGCCCCTTAGGAACCTAATGACCAGGTCGTGCTGTCCCAGAGGCTACCCAGCACTTGGGTCATGATGAGCGGCCGTAGCGGCTACATACATTCCCAGTGTGGAGGGGGAGAGGTTACTCCCCAGTCTCTCTTGAGGACGGGACAGCTCGTACCCGACCGAGCAACTCCGCAGGTCTTCTCACCGAGAAGAGCACCAGGTCGAGAAGAGGCGCCACCTATGGGTGTATAGCCACCCAGTGGCCGAAGCCCTAGCCTGAGTGACGTCCCAGCCAGACCGGGGGTGGGTCACTCAGGATCTCCTCGTCCCATCCAGACATGGAGACCAGGTTCTACCTGGGATGCCGTAACGTGCCCCTTCCCCTGGGGAAGCAGTTCGCCAGGGGGAGCGGCCAGGGGGGAGTCGTTGTCAGAGCCTTAGCTCCGAGAACCAAGTTCTGGTTAGGCCAAGGGGCGTAACTAGTACCACTTGATGCTCCTCTTCCCTCGCCTTGCACAGGACCTGTGCAATGAGGCTCACTGGGGGGAAGCGTACTTCCGCTGTTCCGAGGCCAGCTGTGCGCAAGGGCATCCGTGCCAAGGGTTGCCTCGGACAGGGAGTACCAAGCGGACAATGGGTGGAGTCCGGGGAGGCAACAGGACCACCTGTGCCTGGCCGAACCTCTCCCAAATGAGCTGGCTGCGCGGGGATGGAGTCGCCACTCCCCGCGAGGCGTCGACTGACGAGAGAGCGCATCGGCTGTCTGGTTCAGGACGCCTGGGATGTGTGTGGCTCGCAGGGAACTGATCACCTGCTGACTCCAGAGGAGGCGCCGGGCGAGTCATGTTTAGCTGCCGTGAGCGAATCCAATGATATACGCCACAGCATCTGTGCTGTCCGACCGGACCAGCACGTGCCTGCCCTGCACGAGAGGTAGTAGCCTCCTCAATGCAAGTAGCACAACAAACAACTCTAGGCAGTTGAGATGCCAACGCAGGCGGGGGCCCGTCCACCGCCCCGACACTGCTTGCCCGTTTGCACACGGCACCTCAACCCCAAGAAGGTCATGGAGACCAGGGGGTTAGGGTGTGTCAGCAGAAAGCGTGTGACCATACGCCTGCTGCCAATGTGCCACGCTCTCCAAGGAACTTGACTCTGTAGCCAGTGTTGGAGCGGTCGTATGTGCATCGACCCGAGGGGGACCACCCCCGCCAAGGATGCCATGTATCCCAGGAGCCTCTGAAATTGTTGCAGGGGGACCGCGGACTGTCTGAAAGCTTCAGGCATTTCAACACTGATCGGGTGCGCTCTGTAGTCAGTCGCACTGCCTCTGGGAGGCCGCGTGGGTGCGGGCTTCCTCGTCGCGGGTCTCGCGCCCCCCGCGGGGGGTGAGCAGGGCCGCTCATGAGGACAGAGTCGAGTTCCCTACCGAGAAAGAGGATGCTCTGCACCGGGGAGAGCTTGCTCTTCTCAGTTGACCTGTAGCCCCACCGATCTAGGTGCCGGAGCACCAGGTCCCTGTGTGTACACAACAGATCTCGAGAGTGCGCCAAACTGAGCCAGTCGTCGAGATAGTTTAGTACCCGCACACCTCCTTCCCTAAGGGGAAGGAGGGCGGCTTCCACGACCTTCGTAAAGACTTGTGGAGACAGGGACAGACCGAAGGGGAGGAACCTGTACTGATATGCCCATCCCTCGAACGCGAACCGTAGGAACGGACGATGTCGAGGGAGGATCGAGACATGAAGTACGCGTCCTTCAGGTCGATTGCCATGAACCAGTCCTGACACCTGACGGACGTCAGGATGCGCTTCTGCGTGATCAACCTGAAAGGCAGCTACTGTGTAGGTGCCTGTTCAGAAAACACAGTCCCAAGATAGGGCGCAACCCCCCGCCTTTCTTGGGGACAATGAAGTAAAGGCTGTAAAACCCGCTGAACATCTCAGCTGGTGAGACGGGCTCGATCACTCCCTTCACCAGAAGGGTGGCGGCCTCGGCCCGAAGTACGGGAACATCCTAGCCTCTGACTGAGGTATATCGGATACTGAACTTGGCGGGCGTGAGGCGACTGGATCGCGTAGCCGAGACGTATCATCTTCCCTAGCCACCCTGACAGTCTGGGAAGCCGGACAGGCTCCCAGAAATGAGACGGGGACTAAAGGTACGATCTTTTTCATCGTCCCCCCGGGGGGTGGTTCGATGGCTAGCAGTACAGATTCCTTGCCGGGGGAGGTCCCCCGGGGAGGAGATCGGCTCTGCTGTTTTTCCTGCCTGGCGACTGCGCAGCTCAACGCACTGTCTGACTGAGAGTGCTGAAGGCTGGTGTTTATACTCGACATTGCGCTTCGCCATGACGCAACGTCGAGTTTGCCGTTCACCGTCGTGCAGAGGGTGGGAGCGGCTGTGATAACCCAGAGAGAGAGGAAACTCCTTAGAGAGTAAGTGGGCGCTAGCCCCCCGGAGGGGGCCAGCAGATGGAGAGACGGGGCAGGATCCGTCCCTATCCGACTTCCCAGCGATGTGGCTGGGGTCGGGCCCAATGGTAGCCTTGATCGCCCTGAGGTCTTCCCATGAGGGCCGCTTCACCGCGGCTGCTGATGGGGCGATGGTCTCCTCTTCGCTGTCTCCTCCAGGGGGGGGCCGCCTGATTGGGGGGCGATCAGAACTTGCTCGTGACTTGCTGGTTCGATCCTCAGGGCCGGTGGGTAACGACTGAGGTAGGTAACTTACCCCTACTTGCTCCCCGGGCGCTGCAGTGATAGCTGCCCACTGCTCCGGGTGTACGTGTGTTCACGACTTGCTGTGCGTGTGTTCACTACTCTCTGGGTGGGTTAAATGCAGAGGTCACATTTCGGGTATGGGTCACCATACTTGACAAATAGGTCACTTCACTTCAAGTTAAGGATGTCGTTCCCTCAACATAAGAAGTCGTGGCCACGAGAAAGGATGTCGTTCCCTCACCATAGGATCTTGAGGGAACGACTTCACATCGCGTGGCCACAACATAAGGATGGCGTTACCTCAACAAGCTGATCTTGTTTGCCACAACATAATATCGCGTTCCCACGAGGTAATATCTCATGGCCGCAACATATTATCACGTTCCCACAAGGTAATATAAAAAGTGGTGGGGACATATCCCACCTGTCTCACCCTCAAATTACGCCTATAGAAAGTACAATGAACCAACCTGTCCAGAATAAACGCGTGAACCAAACATATTTTATCTATTGCACCAAACTGTTTTTTTCCATTCATTCACTAATCGTTTATTTTTATTTCATATTTGTATATTATTGTTATTACAATCTCTGTATAGGCACCATCACACGCAATTCAATATAACAGGCAATATGTTCATATAATAATTTATTAATTCCAGCCTATATCTTAATTAAAAATACATATTATTATATTCCTATCTATTTCCAGGGTTGGACCTGCACGGTTTCGGCGGGTGGGGCTTCCTGGGTCGCGGCTCGTGGGCTCTCCCTGTTCTTCGTGGACGTTGCTCGGTGGCTTTGGTCGGGGTCACTGAGTGCAGCTATGACACGTCAGAGGAGATCTGGCCCTCCCGGCTGAGCCTGGTTTCTCCCGAGGTTTTTTTTTCTCCATTATTCAGCATTGGAGTTTGGGTTCCTCGCCACAGCAGAGCAGTGCAGTGTTGGCTTGCTCACTGGGAGACTGCATTTATTTATTTATTCATTTATTTATTAGATATTATTTATTATAATGATCTTGCTTGATCTATAAACACCATGCACTGTGCTGTGTTTTACCTTTCTGTGTTTTTCTTATTTGCTCCTGTAAAGCTGCTTTGGAACAATGCACATTGTGAAAAGCGCTATATAAATAAAATTGAATTGAATTTCCAGGCCCTAATAGACACGCAGGCTGTTAACGCATTCAAGTCGTGGCCACAAGATAAGGATGTCATTCTCTCACCATAGGATCTTGAGGGAAAGACTTCACATTGCGTGGCCACAACATAAGGATGTCGTTACCTCAACAAGCTGATCTCGTGGCCACAATATAATGTCGCGTTCCCACGAGGTAATATCTGGTGGCCACAACATATTATCATGTTCCCATGAGGTAATATCTCGTGGCCACAACAAAACTAAGTGAAACGAGCATGTCCCCTCCCGGTCACCGTAATAATCTATATGTAGCTGTTGGTTTATCTATAAAAGATTGACAATGGTGTTGTGGTTGAATGCCTAATAGATATTGATTTAGAGACTGCAGAATCGGTAGGCCTATTTACATGTCAGTAGACAAGATATATGTAAACTCGAAAATTAACCAATGAGAAAGCATCTAACATTTTCTAAAGGTAAGGTAAACTAGTACAAATCCTAGTCCTAGATATTCACATTCATCCTAGGTGTGTCAATAGACAAAAATCTGTTACAAAAGCAAATATAATAATATAAATGCATTAAACCAGGGAAAAAAGAGATGGGTTCCATAAGTGCTCATTTTATATATAATAATTTTATCTGAATGCAATCATTTTGTTCGTATCTAAACCCCGGTAAATCCTAAGAGTAAACTATTGGCAAACATGTGACAAATAAATGACAAATGAGTAGATAATTACAATATATTGATATTAAAATGTCATAGTGATCCTCTTTTATTCTTTATTAATATGCCTCTGATTCAGTGTAACAACAATATTTTTTAAGGTTTCTGACTGTGCATCTGATGAAGCAGAACTATGCCGCCACCAACTGTTCAGATACAGTCAGTGTAGCATTTGTCTCATACATGTGAATTTTTCATTTGACTGCAACTATGTGTAATGTTAAAATAATAATTATTTTCCAGGATGCAAATTATTTAGTTCGATGTGTCTCATTACAAATACAGGACAAAAATTAACAAGAATGTTGTGTCGTATTTGTTTGCATGCTACTTACCATTATTTTTTTATTATTTTCTGGTGAATTACTTTGAATTAGTTTATTTTAAACATGACGGCATTAATTCAATATGTTAAAGGTGATCTTATTTAGCATTTTTGAATCTGTCACAATGCTTTGTGTAACTCCCCTTTACCCTCTCCCATGCCATTTTACCTTGGTTGGAATTTGTTTATGTGTGTTTGGTGGGTTGTTGGGGCAACCGGAGGGTGTATTTGAAAGTTGACCCACTGGGCACCTCCCACCATTTCCCATAACCCCGGCCCATACTTGGTTTCACATGTCTTGGCATTTAGACACTACATTCCCCTGGCATCTACACAACCAATTGCCCATGTGTGCATGACATCTACACATTATCTTTGAAAATAAAGTGTTTTAACACACATTCATATTATTCTGATTTAGCAGATGTTTTGTGTTTAATTATTTATTCAGTGAGACAATGCTATTGCAGTCTTTTCTTTTAACACTACAAGCTTTTGTTTTAAGGACTATCTTCCAAAAAGGTTTAGAATAGCCAAACATATTAGTCTATTTTTTCTCCTCCACACACAATGGAAAAAACGATTTTAATGAAAACCATTCCAAACATTTGTCCTTTAGGCATTTACATTAAAAAGTGTGATGAATTGCGTCCAATCATGTGAATGCTGAAGATTAATTTAGTAGTTATTGGTGGTGAATGTGTGTTTGTGGTTACCTGGCAACATAAACTCTGTGTGATGTGACCTTGTCAGAATTCATTTTTAAACTGCTATCTTCCCTCCTGACACAAGCATGTCACAGAGGTCATCTGTGAATTTCCTGAACCTGATCTCATAATGTGCCAAAAATAAATGATATTTTTACAGTCGTGATGAAGCACACGTATTGGAACAGTTTTGTCAGAAGGTTATATTTGGGTCTGATCTTTAAAAATGACTACTGTTTTATTGTTTGTGACACAACATGTTGTGACATATTGAGCAATTTTATGACAACCCTCTCATAAATATACGACAAACGCTCACACACACCACACAGAGCACATACAGTAAGTCTTCATTATTCTATTAACAGTTTAATTGACTATTACTGAAACCATGCTAGTCTTTGGTGTCAAAATTTCTTTGTCGCTGCCTGGGCAACTACAAGGTCATCAGACAGAAGAACCTGTAAAGATAACTGCATTAAGTTCCTTGAGGGATTTTTTTACTAGATAACAACATTCTACTACAACTACAATACCAGATAACTACATTCACACAAATTAATTTATATACTGTACAGTATAAAGGATTCGCTCATCATCAGCATTAATTTTCACAGCTTTTTAAATACTGTATATGTAAACCTTGAATGTTAATTCTGTATAAACAATTCTTAATCAAGCATTCTGATGTTGTAAATCTGCTGTTCCGTCATGTCTACTTGTTCTCCAAGAGGACCTGAGGAAATCACCCTGATGATGGGGTTCAGACTGGGGCTCTATTAATAGCTTTCAGAGCAGCAACTGTGGAGTAACACTGGGTTCTTAGTCACTATGGCTGCCTTACGGGACAGTCATGAGGGTCAGAGTGCTGGCGCTCCTATTTGGCGTCACATGTATTTGATGATACTGAGGAACAGTTACATCATTCTAATTTCTCATCTGCAAAAAAAATGTATGATACATTATTATAAATCAGGAGCATTACATAAATTAAGATATACATCCCTTATTAATTACAATCCTATAAAATTATCCTATCATTAATTAAACTTAACCATAGTTTTATTATAGTAACCATGTTTTTAGTGGATTGATTACTATTTTATATACTATTTTGTGTACTACAAAATACCATGGTTAAAATGTAGTTATTGCAGTTCATTTCTGGTTTCCATGGTGTAACTATAGTAATATAGTTACACCATGGAATCATACTAAGCATGATTCGTTTTCATAAGGGATCATCTCTTACATAATGTTCTACATTTAGTGAACAGATGAGGTGATATAAAGGAAATATTAAGTCTTCACATGATGGTATACTGTCATGTTTTAGATATACTGTATATATGCAGTAGCAGTTTACAATGTTAAAAGGATTCAGACTTCATAGGCAAAAAAATGCAATAAACACAAAGAAACAAAAACACTTCACACTGCACAAAAATGAGAATAACGCTCAGATTAGAATCTATTAATAAGATTGTGTCACATGCTTTTATTACTTATCTTCTAAAAACCTCAAAGGGAAAATCTTTTCATCATCACCACTGTAACCAACCAGCCTACCCACCTGTAGAATTACACTGGTGCCCATATCATTTCACCTCCAGAGGATCCTGGATTTTTAGCAGAAAACAAGAAACCTTGCTTTTGAGCAGAAGCTCAAATATGGCAACTAATTGTACAGAAAAAACGACTGATTTTGAGCACAATTACATTATGTTCTATGTGGCACATATACATTATTATATAAGCACAACAATGCACATACAATATTTAATGTATTATTAACATTGTGGTACGAGAGCTCTTGCCGGCATATAACCTCTTATTGTATGTAAAAGACGTGACAGCACATTCTACATGGCATGGCCTGCTCTACCTCTACCTCATCAGCTCTCACCCCCTCCATCTGCTCCACCCAGCTGCTGGAAACCAGACCTCATGACAGCTGAGAAACCAAGGTTCCGGACAGAGAGAGAGAGAAGAGGGGGGACAATCTGTGGGGTCATACCAGTAAAAGTGGGTGGGAGCTACACTATATATATAGTCTAGCTTTGCCACTTGACCCTCATTCGACCACACAGCCCAAAGCGACACAACATTTGCACACCATACAAACCTCAAAGACCCAGTCATGAGCAAGAGCTATTCAGCTTCCGCCGAAACGGCCTCCTCATACCGCCGTACCTTCGGCTCAGGCCTGGGCTCCGGAATCAGCTCCTCCATGTTCTCTGGTCGTGGTTCCTCTGGTTCCTCACGAATGTCCTCCAAACTTTATGAGGTGACCAAGACCTCTGCTCCTGTCTTCTCCAGCCACCGTGCATCGAGCTCTTCATACGGTGCCGGCTCGTTGCTCCGTTCCTATCCCCATGAGAAGTTGGACTTTAACTTGGCTGATGCCATGAACCAGGACTTCCTCAAAACGCGCACTAATGAGAAGGCAGAGCTGCAACACCTCAACGACCGCTTTGCCAGCTACATCGAGAAGGTGCGCTTCCTCGAACAGCAGAACCAAGTCTTGATGGTGGAGATCGAACGCCTGAAGGGCCACGAGCCCACTCGCATCGCCGAGATGTACGACGAGGAGATGAGAGAGCTGCGCAGACAGGTGGATTCGGTGACCAATGACAGATCTCGTGTTGAGATAGAGAGAGACAATCTGGCCGATGACCTCCAGAAACTGAAAATGAGGTGAGAGGTTTAAGCCGTTAAAACTAAGATTCAGGACTACGCATTACATTTAGATTTTTTTAGATTTACTAATCTAAATAGAGCTAGGCATCATTTCTTCATATTATTTCATTAAATGTAGTTTGACAGCCTCTATGTTTAGGGTAGCAGGACAGTGCCATAGATGTTAGGGGATTATAACTAGATTTTCAATATTCAGACAGTAAAATGAGAAAATCAAATAGTGTATCTTTCACAGTACTAATGTGTTGAGTGTTGCGATTTTCTCAGACTCAATATTCACAAACTTTATAGAGGTAGAGTGACATTTAAAGTGGCTTGCAATAAGTCACATAGTGTGAAACTGGACAAGTTGTGATAGTGCCTATAACTCTTGCATGTGTCACTGAGCTGTTAGCTTGGGAAAGGACCTCACTACTTCACTGACCTCATCACCACATATGAAAATATGATGTTTGATCACGAAGAATTTGAAAGGAATATACATAAGCATAGAGCAAAATGTAGCAACATGGGCAGCAGGCGCATAAAATGCATAAAAAGGAATTTGGAGACGAAATGGGTTACACTACACATACAATATGCTAGAATGCTTTCACATATCCCCAATCACTGACAACTCACTTATGACTATGTATGATGTCGGAAAAAGTAAAGAGTGTTATTCCCATTTGCAAAAGGACCGAGAGTCATATTACACATTGCCCAGATTAGACTGCTATTATTAATCTCTTCAATATACCACCCGGCACTTCAGAGAATGCACAACTCTTGAAATAACTCTTATCTCAGTCATAGGCCCTCACAGTGTGTGACCCGGGTGTCTGTATGTCTGGGTGCATTGCACTAAAGGGACCCACTTAGCATGGCCTGCATTATCAACACTAATTCATGATAACTGTCCAACTCCCACTAAAAGCCATTTCTATTCATAGACATTGCTTTAAATTTACCTCGCATTGAGAGCTGTTCAAATAATCTACAAAGATGATAAAGGACTAGTGTAATGATGAGTTCTAACTGTTCAGCTTTATACGAAAACCAACCACAATGCTTTAAAGCTCTCCACTGTTTCTTATTGATCATAAAGCCATCAACTTTAGCATGGCATTATATTCGACATGACGACTTTCATCTCCCCGTTGAAAATATCAGATACCAGCTGACTGAGAACAATTACTCATGAAATCAGATATCTGGCACATTAACAACATGCCTGTTTCAGAATGGTTAGGGACGTTTACAATAGGCCTATGCTACGTATGATTCCAAGCGGCATGTGAGGGTATAGCGTGCCATCTCGATCTCTGTGAATGAAGGAATGGCAACATCACAAGGCCTCTTAACATATTTCTGAGTACATTCAGGTCATGTTGGCATTTAGAACACGCTTATTTTCGGCCATGTAAGAGTTATAACAAATGACAATATACTTATTTAAAACCATCTGATTTAAACAGAATAATAGAGTACAAGTATTTTCTCCTGATATGATGTGATAAAACTGTAAGCGGATGCTTGCTGTACTTGAAGATTTGTTTAGTACAACAGTTATGTGACCCTCCAATCTCTTTATTCTACAGACTCCAGGAGGAGATCCACCAGAAAGAAGAAGCTGAGAACAACCTCTCTGCCTTCAGAGCTGTACGTTTCTTTCATGCGTTCCTGGAAAACCTTTAGTTTTAGAAAACATTTGTTAGTTTCCAAGAAAATGGCACTGAGAAACACATAAGATTGGAATGACCTTCAAAATGTTACATTGTTTAACATGATTTTTAAAAAATCTATAAAGATACACTGCAAAAAAAATCTGTAATATTCTGTCAGTTGGGGCGCCAGAAAAAAACATTAAACAAAAAAAATTGGCAAAGTAAAATGAATGATTAAAATTTGTTTTTTACAATGAACTTGTAAATTAGCAGTTGATTTCTGTAATTTAACATTTTTACCGCATTTCAAAAACATGAAAATTCTGTCAAATAAAACAGTTTTTCTACAGTGTAGATACAGTAAACATACAAAGAAATCACTTTTTTGTATTTTTTGCAGGATGTAGATGCTGCCACTTTGACCAGGCTGGACCTGGAAAGACGCATTGAGAGTCTTCAGGAGGAGATTGCATTCCTCAAGAGGATCCACGAGGAGGTTTGTAATCTACATTTACATTTATTTACCCATTCTTTAACAAGACTTTCAGCGACCTCTCATCTCTATCTGATACAAAAAATATTTTTAGACTATGATAATACATATCTTTCCAAATGGGTGAGAGCTTTCTGCTCGCTCTTTATCTCAACCGCCCAGCACTCCCTGCCCCATTCTTAACATACAACACATACACTGACCTTTAACTGACAGGCCTCTGAAGTCAAGGTCTTTAAATGTCCTTTCTACGTTTTATTTGACATGTAAGGATGAAATGGTCACATGTGCATGCGTGTGTGTGTCAGCTGGCACTGACAGTAAGGGGGCAGTGTAAGGCTGTGAAACAGATGCATCCCTATAATTAAACAGAGACAGATTCTCTAAAACACAGCTGTGAGCAGGGGGGTTGGGGAATATAGCCTTACAAGGCCTCAAAGTCCTACACTTACAACAATAGCAGTTTATTATTGACTTATTCATTAGCATTTTGGATAGTTTAATCTAATACAGTATAGCCAGACCTACAGTATGTTTTACTAAAGAGCAGAAGGTCTAATTCACAAATTATTCAGCTTGTTTTGGCCAGGATCCATTTTGTTTAGATGGGAAGAGACCATACACAATGCAATGTTCCACCCCATGGTTGGACAGATAATGGACAGTTTCCAAGTTAATATAAATCAACGGTTGGGTTTGTCCATGTTTGACACAACCCCTTGTTAGCGTGTAATGACAAATACAGTAAAGTAAAAGTAAAAAAGTTTTTTTTTCAGTAAAATGTTTTTAAAGCCTTAACATTAAATCTTTTCATTAGGAAATCCGTGAGCTGCAAAGCCAAATGCAGGAAAGTCAGGTGCAGATCCAAATGGACATGTCCAAGCCAGACCTCACTGCTGCCCTGAGGGACATCCGCACGCAGTACGAGGCCATCGCTGCCAAGAACATCGGAGAGGCTGAGGAATGGTACAAGTCCAAGGTCTGTATTAAAGATTTTGAGATGATCTGTACCTTGTCACTATCTACAGACTATGAACTATGGCTGTTTGAGGTAACCTATCATCTGCGTTCCTCAGGTGTCAGATCTGAACCAGGCAGTGAACAAGAATAATGATGCTCTGAGACAGGCCAAGCAGGAGACCATGGAGTTCCGTCACCAGATCCAGTCCTACACCTGTGAGATCGACTCTCTCAAGGGAACTGTAAGTCTTTAAAGATCCTGTTGGCTCTAAACCAAAAATTGTTTCCAAGCCAAAGCAAATATTATATTTATCAACATATCTAAACATACCTGCTTTGTAACTTAAAATATACTGATAGTAACCATAATACACGGAAGAAAAGGATGATTTATCGAGAATGAGTTTAAATTATTCACAATTGGCATCTCTATGTATACTTTGTTTAGCAAGCCACAGAATAAGGTAACATACATGACTCTAAAATAATCCCATAAAATATGTCTTTAAATCTACAATTTTTATCGTGCATTACTACAACACCATCTACTTTTTATTTTTGCATTTGTTTTTATTGTAGTTTTTTTCACATTTTTTCATTCAGTGTTTGTGCATTATGCAATACTTTCATACAAAGTGAATAATAGTGCAATCGATGTACTACACTTTTATAAGTACATCTGTTACCCATTAAACCCAATGACTTAAAGGGATACACCACCCAAAAATGAAAATTATGTCATTACCCTCACGTTGTATAAATTTCTTTGTTCTTCTGATGAACACGAAGAACGATATTTGGAAAAATGACGACCATAGAAAGAAAAAATATTGTATCTTTTTTTGTTCTGTTAAACACAATAGAGATACTTTGAAGAATTTAGGAAAGTAAACAGTTCTAAAGCAACATTTTTATTTCGGCAGTCAATGATGTCTCAGAAATGTCAGTTGCTAACATTTTTCCAAATATCTTTCTTTGTGTTCAACAGAACAACGAAATGTATACAGGTTTGGAGCAAATTGTGGGGGGGAGGGTTAATTCATGACAGAATTTTCATTTTTTTGGGTGGAGTATTCCTTTGATGAAATGTTTACTCTGTAACTTTTGAATGTCAACTTCCTTTCTACATACAGAATGAATCTCTCATGAGGCAGATGAGAGAGATGGAGGAAAGAGTGGGTCATGAGGCTGGTGGTTACCAGGACTCCATTGCCCGTCTGGAAGGTGAGATCGCTAAGATGAAAGATGAGATGGCTCGCCATCTGCGTGAGTACCAGGATCTGCTGAATGTAAAGATGGCACTTGATGTGGAGATCGCCACCTACAGAAAACTTCTGGATGGAGAGGAGAGCAGGTAAAAGCACCAAGAGAGATTATTATAAACTAATGCTTCTCAAACTGTGTTCAGTTTAATAAATTAAATGTACTTTTAGTTGTAGTCAATTAATTATTGTTTAACTAAGACAAAATAAAAATTTATGTAAGTATGTTTTTGGGAGATCTTACCCCTCTGAGGTCTGGGAAACTTTGATGTAAACTAATTTCAAAGCATTGCATCTCATCATTTTTGTAATTTATTTTCAGGATTTCCATGCCTGTGCAGTCCTTTTCCAGTATGGGTTTCAGAGGTAAGTTTGCATATGTCAATTTCAAGGTCTTCTTGTCTTCTTCATCCACCAAAGGGGGGGGGGGGGGGGGGTCGAAACCATTGTGTTGAATACTTAGCTCTGCTTTCGCCTCTGTCTTGTGCTTAGTATACCTCAACCTAAGATGATAATAATAATACAGTATGTTTATTTTTACTATGCGAGGGTGAGTTTAATGATGCGGAAATTATGAATTGTGTTGCCATAGAGACCAGCCCAGAGCAGCAGCCTCAAAAGCAGCAACAGCGTTCATCTGAGGTTCACTCTAAGAAAACAGTCCTGATCAAGACTATTGAGACCCGCGATGGCGAGGTAACATACAAACACACATATTAGACAAACATACAAACACACATTTTTAGGCTTGTCATGTCTTAATGCAGGAATTGTGGTAACAGCTAAATGGATACATTTCATATGTCAGACTTCCCAAAACATAAGCATATGAGCATGTAAAGCATATACTGTATGTACACATGTATGGATGATTTGTCAATTATGCGAACTCCTAGGATGACTTTTTGCAACATAAAAACAAAACATATAAATCAATCATATTAATAATTCTATTTTAGATTGGATAGTTTTAAACTGTTAAACAGGCTTGTTTCCTCACCTAAAATCCAACATGATTTTTCCACATTTTTTTATCTCGTGAGATTCACTCAAAAATGTTCCAAATCCACATTGTCAGGTGAACTTCATGTGGCTTTTCTGTAATATATTTGTATTAGTTAACTTTACGCCAGAAAACATTAATTTCTTTGTTTTTGATTAGTTGTTTAATCACTTGCAAACTGCATGTAAGCAGATCTCAGATTTCCCCCTGCCCAAAAAATGTCATTATCATACACATTACTAAAACTCCACACCATCACATAAACGCTCTACATGTGCATAACATTTGAACATAGATAAAACAGTTAGAAGCCTTATTTTTCAAATCTAGTTCTCTGGATGAGCATGTACATAATGTGCATAAATAAATCATTATCATCATTATCATTTCCATTTTACTCCAGACTAGGACCACTAGTGAGGGCACGAGCGCCCTCAGTGCTCAGTGTGTAAGTTGAGCCGTGGCTCATTATGTCATCCTCAGTCCTTTTCCTAAACACTTTCCCAAACCAAACCTGTTCTTTATTAACCAGCACTGAGGCACTGTAGACTCTCAGATCCTTCCATCCTCAGCTGTAACACAGCTCAGTTTGCTACACACTCTGTGAGACTCAGCAGAACACTATTTCACACTGCACCTGCCTATTCATTCACAGCAAAGGCTGATTTAAATTAAAAAGACCCTCCTAACTGTCTGTTTCTTATTAGTAAATGGCAGTTCCCTGTTATGCATATCTGCATATGTCTCCAAACCCTTTCTCTCTAACATCCCTTTGTTTATTTTTCATTCAGGTTGTAAGCGAGTCCACACAGCACCAGCAGGACATCGTGTAAAGCCCACAAAACAGATTTCTAAGCCTAACTTACCTTTTTACTGATGACCTCGGGTTGTTTATTCACATCCACATTGTCATGACCCATTACCAAAGTGTTTGTGGATGACACACAATGACAAAAGGCAGAGAGCAAACAAGAGAAGGAGAATGTTAAATCAAACCGGTGATACAAATAGCATGAAGAGCCCCTGAACGTGAACAGTTGATTTGGAGTTTGTGTGAAATAATGTGTGCATGTGTGGTTGGGTCATTTTTGAGCAATTGTATTCCATCTCTTCAAAAGACACAATAAAGATTGGCTGTATTTTTCTCTTATGTAATTGAAGTTAAGGTTTGTGTGCTTTTGGGTTCAGATTTTTCTCATTGTACATTTCATAATTAGAGACCGGGGCTAGTTGTCACATTTTACTCTTAAGAACTTAATTTGCAGCCTTAATTTTTAGGATATAAAGTAGTTAATTACTGTTTATGCACAGATTGTATGAGTTGTGGCTACAAAATAAGTTACTAAACAAGTTTTTAAACATTTCGAAAGGTTAAGTAAAAAACGCTGGGTGATATATATTTCTTAGTAAAGCTCCACCTTCTGTCCGATTTCAGCATCTAACTTGTTCCTGAGGCAAAGACATATGTGCAGAATCTCACCACCACCGCCCTTTCTCATTATCAGCTTACACTTACCTCAGTTTATACAAACATCATCATAACAGTAATGAATGCCTTTTATTAGATAACTGTGACCTTTATATAAATGCCTCAGGGCTGTGCTGTGTTTCAGGCCCACATCTGTGTGTCAGTGCAAGCAGGCTGGCAAATAAAAAGGCAAAACATGAGGAAGCTGCGTGAGCTGGGGAAAACAACAACTTTTTCCTGTATAGAACTGATAAAAAAAGAACACTTCTCCGATGTTTTTAAGGTTGACCCAAGCCTTTGATTTGTAGGCGCTGACGTATCATTTATAAGGTATTCCCATAAATAGAAATTATTCAACTTAATCATCTTCACTGATGTCACAAAGTATCCTAGATGCAAACACATACTGTATACACACATGGACAAACCTCTTCTCCTGGAAAGCAAAACCCTCTCTCTGGTTGTCAGTGTTTTCATTAAATCAAAAGGGGGACCTTCTTCTAAGAGTACGTTTACATGATAAAAAAGGAAAAGTTTTTCATTTGCGTTTTTTGAAAAGTTTCACGTACACACGACAGCGTTATCAAAATGATCTGCATTTACATGGACCCGGGAAAACGAATAAAAACGATGTATTATGCATGCCCAGTGGATGACGCTGCTGCGCTATAAGGAAACCTACCTGCTTGCGCACATCCGCGTAAACTGTTTTAAACTAAAAGAGCTTGTAATACACTTTGTCGGCGTGTAGGCTATGTATGTTTACAGTAGTGTGCATTTAAATGCTATGTCTCCGCTGGTTGTAGTGGTGCAGTAAATCTACTTTTTGCTGGAGAAATGATAATAAGTATGTCACGCAGCACAAACATACACCATGGAGGCCGCCATTGTTGTTTGGGGAATATTTGCGCATGCCTACATACTGAACTCGTAATACGCATGCGTGTGATGTCATCATTTTTGGAAAACGTCTCCAGTTACTGTCGTAACCTCGGTTCCCTGAGAAGCGGGAAGGAGACATTGCTGTGCTCCACTGTGGGAAATCTTCCCTTCTCCACTTTCCTGAACTCTTATTGGATAATGCCATTAAAAAATCTGGCCAATTGTCGCAAGACATGCAACAGTATGCAAATACTGACGAACCCCTGGCAGTATAAACATGGTGCATAGCGACAATACCTCAGAATCTACGAGAAAACGCCTGCACGGCTGATGAGTGGCGAACATGGCGGTCTACGCAATGTCTCGTTCCCACTTCTCAGGGAACCGAGGTTACGACAGTAACCGGAGAATTTCCCTTTCGTGAGCGGTCTCTCAACATTGCGGATCACCACTGTGGGAACGGTATACAATCTCGCCGTGAGAGTAGCAAGATCAGCCCGACCAACTGGGTTAAAACACACCAAGCACGGGGTCATGCACACTGATTCAACCAACAGCGAAGTCGCCCTTAGCGCTCATAGCTGGTTGGCTGAGACAGACCAATGAACTGCCAGTTCGGGCTCATGCATATCCAAGCCAAAGAAATGAGCGGGCTGCGCTATGACAGGGCAGACACCACAACAGTAAGAGCCAGCACGGAATCCCGGGCGGACATAACAGTGAACATAAAAGTACATCAAAGCACAGAGTCAACAGCAACGCGGTAACAACTGTGCAGCATAAACGATCAGCAGCTAGGAGAAAAAAAGAACGATCAGCACTCACCGAGAGGACTTGAGATGCCAAAGAGGACACGTCCCATCTGTAGAACCTGGCAGAAGTGTTCTGCGAAGACCAGCCAGCCGCACAGCATATGTCCTGAATAGATGTGCCCTTAGACCAGGCCCACGAAGAGGCGATAGCCCTAGTCGAATGAGCTCTGATACTGAAAGGGCAGTCCTGTCCCTGACTCTCATACACCAAGGTAATAGCATCCAGCACCCAGTGAGAGAGCCTCTGTTTAGAGACAGCCCGTCCTTTAGTCTCCTCCACCATAGCAAACGAAGAGCTGGTCAGACTGCCGAAACCTGGCCGTACGATCAATGTGAGCCCGCACAGCCCTTACCGGGCAGACCGCTCTCTGAGCATCAGCATCATGCGAGGCCGACAGCTCGGAAGATAAAGCGGGTAAGGAAATGACCTGTGCTCTAAACGGAGTAGACAGAGACTTTGGCACATAACCGGAATTCAGCCGGAGAGTGACGCTGCAGTCGCCGGCTCCAAAACGAATGCAATCAGCGCCGACTGAGAGCGCTTGTAAATTCCCTATGCGCATAGCCGAAGCAAGAGCGAGAAGGTGAACGGCTTTTAGAGAGAGCTCTCTTATGGAAACCGCGTCCAAAGGCTCGAACGGGGGAGAAGAGAGAGCCTTCAGTACCAACGCCAGTCCCACGGCGGCACTGAAGGAGATCACGGGGGAAACAGTCTCCTCGCTCCCCTTAGAAATCTGAACACCAGCGTGTGCCTACCAATCGATCGCCCATCAACTGTGGAACAAAACGAGGCAATAGCAGCCACACAAACATTTCAGCGTCGACGGGAGGCCGCCGTTATCCAGCCTGTGCTGCAGGAAGCGTAAAATATCGGATACGGGGCAGGGCACATACTGTTATCACTGTATCACTGCATTCACTGTTATCACTACATATCCTACGAGAATAAACGCATAGCGCATTCTCCTCCGTCGAGAGCAGACATTAGTCGCCCACGTGAACCCTCACAGATGAGCTCGTACCGAGACCGAGTCAAGAGTGAGTGTGACCATATGATTACACACTTGAAAACAAAACGCTTTATGCTCTCCACAGCAAAAAGCTGCACTCGTGGCTGTTCGGCACATCTCTCTAATGGGCCGATCGACAGCACAGTAAGAGAACTCAAAATCAAGTGAACGGCGCTTGACCAGCGCTAAAATGGCACACCTGATAAGGGCATCAATCAAACCGTGCACACAAAGAAAACAGAAACATCTATCCAGGCCGTACACCACGCGACCGCTCATACAAGGTAGACACCTTATGCAAAAGATAAGCTTGTATGAGGGAAATGGTTGAAGCATAGCAAGCCAGCAGTGCTCAGCCGTGGTGCTAAAGGGTAGAGACCGGTGCGGCCAGCTCAGTATCTAGCTGTCCCACAAGCAGTACACAGAGCAACGGCAAACCAACTGTGTAGCAAACCGCCGCCAAATCCCGCCACATGTCAAAATAACAATGACGCGAAGACATTCTCTCTCTGAACAGTTGTCATACATGCAGGAAGCTTAAGCTACACAGATCTGCTGCTCGGCACAGGGGGCTTAGCACTGCATATACAGAAGCACTGAAAACCCAAAGTGAATCAAGCATACAACAGGACACCACCATCTAGTGCCGGGAGCTGGAGGCAACGAACGCTAGGTAGTAAGGCTGCGCATATTCAAATTGAACAGCACCAAACCAGCACCACCCTCCAATGGTGTGCCTCGCGGCCGCACACCGCTCGGCGCTGTCTCCTGGAGTCCGATATGAGTCTGGGACACGAGAGATACAGCAGCGCGCATAAGTAACAACGAGCTCCGGGTTGGAGGTCCATGCAAAAGCACGCACACACACAGTCATATGGGCAGCGTTGCTTCCGTGGCAGTATCGCAAGCCACCTGATGGAAAACCTGCACCCTTTAGCCAAAAGAATTTAAACAGGCATTACAGACACTTCATATCCGTATAAGATAAAGCGCACACATAAAACACATTACGGTGTACTTTGGACACTGGAAGTGATGGTTGCAATGCGAATCGAACCCGGATCTCCCACGTAGAACTGAGCGGCTCTAACCACCGTCCTACAGGGGGCGCCTCACAAATGTACAGAGCACGTGCGTAAAAAGGCTTGTCACCATTTTGAACGACGCCCATGTGAAAGAATAATCCCAACATGTGCTGACACGGCATACTGCCATGACAATAGGGGCCTAGACGTGTGAAAATTAAGAACGGGGTCTGCTTGTGTACAAGAAACGGCTCAGAAACGGATGAATTACATGGCATGTATAAAAGGAAAACCTAAGGGAGGGTACGCTCATTGTGTGAAAAACAGCTGTGTTACACAGCATATACCCAAGGCAAAACCTAAGGGAGGGTCTGCTCATTGTGTGAGAAACGGCTGAATTAAACAGCATATATACAAAGCAAATCCGCTATCCAGCGACTGCAGGATCTTAGCCTGGAAAACCAGCAGCACCGCCATCGAGTGCAGAGCGGAAGTCACTTCCCCAGCGGAGGCGTAAGCCTTGGTGGCGAAGTGAGCAGGCCTTGTCCCGCACCCCACGAAGTAGAGGAAGGGCACAGATGATCGGCGAGGGGGGGCAAGCACACGTAACCATGGGCGAACATGGCCTGCATAGAGGTCCGTGAAACCGTGCCGACTGAGGGGCAGACCACGAATTTACCACGTGCCCGTGGACATCGATGGGTAGCATAAATAAACAGAACACCGGCTCTTATGAAGAGAGCTCCAGTTGAGGTCGAGCTCCTTAATGGCCTTCTCGAGGATCCTCACGAACTCCTCGTGGAGGTCAGGGGTGCTCTCCGAGTCGGGTGATTCCGCAACGACTCCGCCCAGTCTTTGTCGGAAATGGACATGGAGTCATCGTCCTCCTCGGCGCTGAAGGAAATGACGTACGCGATGGTAGGGGGGGGGCGAAGGCTCTCCAACGAAGAGGACAGGGGAATGAGGCGACGGCAGAGGACGGCGGACCCGGGCCGGGTTGTCGCCACTACCTTGTGGAATAGGTGGGCCCACCTGCGGCTCGCTGGCGGCAGTGAGCCTTGTCACGTAGAGTCCATGAGCGATGTTTCTGCGAGTCCTCTAAACACACTCCGGCAGTTCCACACAGTGCGCGCAATCGGACTCACAGAAGGTAGCCTCAGCATGAGCCAGGCCCAGGCAGGCAATGCAGTGCTCATGGGTATCCGGCGGGTCAACGAGGCCCGCACAACGACGACAGAAAGCAGCCATCGGATGCGGTGAAGAAGTCTGCTGTTGCATCTTCAACGATGGCAGCGTGAAAGAGAAGATTCTGGGGTATTGTCACTATGCACCATATTTATACTGCCAGGGATTTGTCAGTATTTGCTTACTGTTGCATGTCTTGCGACAATTGGCCAGTTTTTTTACTGGCGTTATCCAATAAGACTTCAGGAAAATGGAGAAGGGAAGAGTTCCCACAGCGAACGCTCCACAATGTTGACAGACCGCCCTCAAAAGGGAACGCCGCCTTCAGAGTTTACACAGAAACGATGATGCTGGAAAAGTTTGCGTTTCCAGTCCCCCTAAACACCGTTTTCGTGTAAAAGAACAGCCAAAACCCATAAAAAGTTTCTGATTTTAGTCTTGTGTAAACGGCCTCTAAATTAATGTTTTCTCAACCATGGGGGTCAGGGACCACTAGGGGGCCTTAACAAACTCCCAATGTGACTAAGATGACAAATATTTCAAACAAAACAAGCATTAAAATGAACCACTAAAAACACTATTTCTTAGTGTTTGGTTATTTTAGAAAAAATAACATATTTCTAGTTGTGTTTTATGTTTCTGATAAAAAAAATGTTGGTTAGAAGTTATGACTGTGTCTTCAGATATTGTGGGAAATAGTGGGGCCGCTACTCTAAATGATGACACAAGGAACATGTTACTTAGAGATCTAAGGCCTATTAATAGCAGAGTAAAAACATGCTTTGGTGAGAGCATGTAATCATACGCTGAAACTAGCTTGTCTTCTAATCAAGAAACCAGAGAAAGCATTTTTCCAAGGACATACACTTATATCAGAGCTTAAATATACAGTGATGACTGAATATAGCATAAAGTACTAGCTTTTCCAAAAATCAAGAAGTTTTAAACCAGTAACACTTCACAGAAAGGTTCTGTACATTAACATTATTTAGTGGATTTTGTATTTAAAATCCATAATAAACTATATTTCAGAGTATTTACTACTCTTGGTTATTGCTGATTGGTCATTCATGATAGTTCATAATGCATTCACTTATGTTACATATTGTTAGTGTATTAGTAGCCTATATGTGGAAATTAAGATGCAGTGAAACTATCTACTGTTCACCACTGTGTGTAAACTATATATCCTTATTATAAAGCGTTACCATTAAATCTGTATTTAAATAAATTACTTCCAACTTACTGTATAAAACGACTGCTTAAAAGATATTAACTAAATAGAGGACAAATAATTATTTTGGATCTAAAAAACTGTATATTTTAGAGATTATGTAAATGAAATCACATAGCGGAACCCACATTTGTAGCTTTTTCTATTCATTTGCAATGTAATGACACAACAGTGAGCCATTTTAATGTTATTTTTCATTTCCCATTGTATAAATGAGCTCTACCCCTGCAGGGAAACGCACATTTATTTTTAAAACGGTAAATTATGCTGTGCATCACAGAGCTACTAGAGCATGTTTTGTCTTCATTGCAGACGCATGCCCGCCAGTAACAAGCTCACAAAATGTAATGTTTCACACTGGCTCATAATGGCATCTACACCACCATCAAAAATACCATTTTCTCTTCTCAACAGCAGTGTGTTACATGGTGCCCACGGACCGTTGGCTAAACGTCCGATGCATAAGGCACACTTTTCTGGAAACACTTCAGCATGTTAGAAGTCGTCATCTGACGATCTGGTTGAATTTCACAGGATTTCCGGGAGGCTTACGTGTGGTGTTCTTTAACGGTCCGCCTGGAAACAACACGAAGCCGTCTGATCTAAGAACTAAGCTGTCGTGTTTTCAACAGTTGCTATTAGAATTCATCACGATCGACTAAGCACTTAATTCTAAAAAAGTATGCGAGCATAAACTTATAATCATTTTGATGCTGTTAACTTTTGACACGTTTGTTAATGTACACCGGTCTGTAACTGCGGGGACATTTCCACGCCTCTAAACATGCCGCGGCACAAAACGAAACGTGATTGGTTGCTTTACCTGTCAGTCACATGGCCTCTTGGGCGGGCCTTGGCCAAAGAAAGTATGAACGTCTGGCTACGCGAGACTACGTGGTATATGGACAAACACACACCAATATTTGACTTCAGGAGCACAACATTTATGGTTTATCAGTTCTGTAAAATACATGCTCGGGAATAATAATAATAATAATGGTAAACATCAATGTAATTACATATAGGGCTCCACTTGAAGTTCTTATCTAATAATTTAGAAATAAATTATAATTACAAATGACTATCAATGACAGATTTTTTCAAAGACCATTTTTCAGCACACAGATGTAACCACTGATTAGAAAAAAAATATTTAGTCAAAACACTAGCAATAAAGAATGGCATGTAAACGTATATACATTCAGACATGTACAAAAATTTACAAGAGAGCCAAGCAGTCAGTTTAAAAGACGCAGTAAACACAGAGGAATTGACGCCGTTGAGCCCTTTCACTACAGCAGAGTGAGAAAGAGATAAGACGAGATTTATCATCACTCTTACAGACCTGATAAACACAGAGGAGAAACTGGGCATAACATCACCCTGCACCTAAAAATAAAGGAAAATCAGAAATAAAGACTCAAGTAAAGAAAAAAACTCACTGCTCAGGACTGCATACACATACAGTACAAACACTCCATTTCACTCCCCCTCTCCCTACGTTTCATTCCAACCACACACAAAAATACACAACATCCTTTACTGTGGGAAGTCCATCGTAAATCCTCTCCACCCTCCTGAGACGTCTTCCTTTAATCCCAAAGTCACTTTTAAAACTGTCACACAGTACACAAGGACACTTTTAAATCATCCATACAAACCCTTTAGTGTTCACTACGGGCTCCCCAGATTTAACGGGGAGCCACCCAAACAGTCACTTGTAATAAAGCCTTAAACAGATATAACTAAAAATGGATTTAAAGGATGAAAGCAATGCATCTCTACATCACAAAAAACTGGCACTTTATCTCCACATGCATTGGCCGATGAAGATAACACAAAGACGTTTCGTTATTTGTGCAATAGTGGTTTCAGCGATCGGCTCAGACTGAACAGAGATTGTTTTCACCGTATATGGTCTGACAGAATTGGTGTATGACACAGAGCAGATAAAGCTGTTCAAACAATTATAAAACAGTACATTCTTCCCTGCCTGTGCTGTAAACATGAATTTCACCCGAAACCCGTCATAAATGAATAGGAGGACTACAGTCTGAATTTAGATAAATGAACAGTTTGTCTGGCAGACAACCCGTGCATGCTTTATGGCAGCTTATTCGCGTAAAAGTAAACGCCATATTTGGTCCCATGCTCAGATTAAACATTTTGCGTTCTCTTGAAAATGGCTTCTGTAATAATCAGACCATTCTTTTTCGATTATGGGCAGAAGTGCCTCAGAGGAGCAGACACACACACCCATCATCAGCAATATAAAATGAAGCTAAGTGCAGGAGTCCTACTAGGCAGTGTTGTAGGTAAACGATCCATTTGTTTCAACCTCTGTAGCATTATACATACACTTAACAAATAAAAGCATGGGATCACAGCAAATTGATTCCGAGATGGAAGTCGCTTCTGCAATCCCGATGGCTAAAGTAACTGCATGCTCTGGATTCTATCCGGTCGAAACTTGTTGCTTCTCAGACTGGTTGGTGCAGCTGTTCAGTTGGAGAGAACGTGGTCAACCTCTTACAACAGGGCCTGTGTGGGCTGTCAGGGGCACTTGGGAGCCATAGTCGTAGTCCAGATCTACAACGTGCGAGCCGCCAATCAACCTGTCATGAGAGTATCCTCTCCTGTCCACACGTCTGTCACGGAAGTTCTGGATGTAACTCTAGAAGAGAAACAGATTCAGTTTTTAGTCATTTTTTAATCCTTGAACATGCAAGTGAAGAAGACTCAATAAAGGGCATACAGCGTTTAAAAGTTATGGGTCATTTAATCATTCCTTATTAGTATTACTTAATAAAAATATACAAAATATTAAAACATTTCTAATGTGTTAATTGAAAATTTTTGTCTACAAAAATGCTACTTCAGACTAAAAGATTTTTATGACCCTGAGAAGCATTTCAATCGAGCGACTAAACTTTTGGCCAGTAGTGTATGAATTGAACTGAATGGCAAGGAATTGACTTAATACAATTTTGGGTAAATTAGAAAAAAAATCTAGTTTTAGAGATCTGGTCCACAAGCTAGCATAAACTAGCAGATGAGTATATGGTTGGATAGATAAACTCCTGAATAAAGTGATGTTCACATCACTGGTGGAAACAGATGCAGAGGGACGGGCAGAGGGACAGATGTTACCATACAAGACACGGCACTGCTATTACTATGAATGGGGGGGACGAAACATTCAATATGGCCCATGTAGCCCAAAATACCTCGAAAAACGTGTTTTTGGCAAAAATTAAGCTTTGAAACTAAAAGTTATTGAAAGAGAAGTTTAAGCATAGCCTATTGGAAATATGCCATTTAATTGTCATTTTAGTCAGTGATTGTAGAGATATAACTCTTCTCCATTCAAGTAGATGGGACTTTGGTCTTGTTATGACTGAAATAGCTGCCAAGGGGTGTTGCAAACATGGCGGTGGAGTTCACCAACTTCCCTAAAAGACCTTTCACTAAACTTACCGGAGAAAGTACATCTCCATCGAAGCGGCGAATGGTGTTTGGTTTCCGGCGGTGTGTGGGTTCTGGCCGTTGGACTTTGGGTGGGGGGTTGGGGGGATGAGGGTTGGACTGCAGGGGGTGGTGGTACTTCTGCTGCGGCGGTGGTTGTTTCTGTGGCTTTTTCTTCTTTTTCCTAAACTCGGTCCTCTCTTCCTTCTGACGGATTCGCATTAGCTGCACTCGCCTCTGCTGGTGACTGATGAAGACTTTATGAGAGAGAGAAGGAAGGAATTAAAAGGGCCGAGACAGCACATTTCCCCACAGCCATAAACAGGAACACTGTTAAAATGGGAAACATGTCCACTGCACACGTTCACACGGTCTAACACAACCCATTTTCAGGCAAATGCACTAGGAAGTGTGCATTGACTGGATCCGTCACATAATGGTCCGAAGCCAAGCTGCTAAACAAACCATTGAGTGTTGTGACACATTCTGCTCTGCCACACGGCTAAATCGGCGATCTGTTCTCTGTCATTATTAAAAACAGACAGATTATTTCTGCCTATTCAGTCATTCTGTTGGGCCTCAACAGCTTCGTAGCCCATCTGTCAGGGAATTCGTGTAATGATCTCTCTTTCCCCGTAACAAACCCTCCCCCCTTTTGCCTCTATTCTTCTGTCTCTTCCTAAACACAGCCCTTCCCCCAGTCCGCCAAGCTTGTAGCCATGGCAACCACCCCAGCACAGCCTGTTTTCCCAATGCACAGTTTAACTCTGAATGTTATCTGTGCTGTTTTTAGCCTTGAACTTGAAAAGGAAAAGTATAGTGGATGTATACGTTTAAAGAGACAGCTCAAGGACGTCTGGTGAAACTATCCTTACAGATCATTCTATGATTAACTACCCACAATTCAGCATGGTCTTACATATAGGTCACCCTAGATTGTCATTAAAAACATGAACATTTCAAGAATACTTTCTTGCCCTTCTGGACTTGTCGTCACTGGTCGCTTTCTATTAGGGATGCACCGATACCATTTTTTAAAGACAGAGTATGAGTACCAATATTTTTTTTGGTACTCGCCGATACCTATGCCTATACCGATGCCTGTATAATGTACAATTATGTTAATAAAAAAAGAAAATGTACCAGTAAGATACTGGTTTCTTTTGTTTTAAGTAGGGATGTAACGATTCACCGTGAGCCGGTTGAAAATCGGTTATAATGAGTGACGATTCAATTCGGTTGAGGCTTGAACTGAATCGCAATACATTCTTTGAACAGCAGGGGCCGGTATTTTCACTGCAAACCTAAACGTGGATGCTGATATTTCTTAAATGCAAAAAAATCCAAGAAAAGCACAGACAGTATTAGTTTGTTTATATTAAAGAGACTTTTTCTATTATTAATTTGTTATAAAATCGCAGTTTACTTTTGTTATTTGAAATAAAACATTATTTTATTATGCAAAGAAACGTGAAGCATTTAAGAAATAATGCAAGGGAAGTTGTTCATTTCTAATTTGTTTCAACTCATTTTTAAAAAATAAATCGTGAGTAAATCGTGAATAAATCGCATCGTGAGATCAGAATCGTGAATCGCATCGCATCGTGAGCTGAGTGAATCGTTACATCCCTAGTTTTAAGGTCTACTTAAATTTAAGTACTATTTTATAATTAAGTTCTATTTTTTAATGATAAGTAGCACAATTTTACTAGCATATTTACTTCAGTTTACTAAAGTAAACAATATACTCTGTGGTCGAATTATACAAAAATTCAAGGGGGGTGGTGTGGTAAAATGTGAGTGTATTATAAATTGTTCAAGTTCACCGGACTTTTATTTTGACGGGACGCCGCAAAGGGCGTTTGTTTAAGTTAACCGGACTTTTATTTTGACAGATCGCCGTCAAATGGTGTTTGTTTATGTGTTCGTGTATAGTGAAACGCTGGTGCTGAAAGCTCCACAAGCATCACGCGTTCAGTACACTCAACCGCGCCACTCTTTCACACACAGACACGCAAAACATGCAGAATACATATTTAAACAGTATCTGAATATTTCGTTAGCTGTTACGTTTAACGTTAGCTGTTCAGCGCTAATTTCTTGTTAGGATCCCGTGCCATTCAGCAAATTCTGTTTTTGTGCCTTGATTCCGTCAAATCATAGGGCTCTATGTATGTCACATGAGTTATCGGTGTGTCATTACGTGTACGTACATGAGATTGGTATCGGTGCATCCCTACTTTCTATGGTGATGGTGAAGCAATAAAAAAACCTTCACAGGTTTCAGGTCAGGCCTTTAGACAGAGTGAGGCAGTTTACAGGACACAGATGAGATTATTTGGTCCGCATAGAATAACCACTACACCATGTAATAAACTAGGACACCCATAAATAGAACGATGCCATAACCCCTGCTTATCATCCAAAAACACATCGGATATACTACTGGTAAGTTTCAAAATGATTCAATTCGATTTTATTTACATAGCGCTTTTCACAATGTGCATTGCTCCAAATTTAATAAAGACAGGGAATGCCATCCTCTTAAAGGGACAGTTATCTCAAAAATAGAATGCTGACTTCATTTTCTCACTCATGAAGGTCCAACATCCTCGAGATGTTTTCTCTTTAGCAGAAGACTAATAAATAAGAATGCTTTAATTTCCAGACAGTGTAGACCACTTCAGAAAACATAAGCAACATTGCTCCAACGCTGGTCCAGAAGAACTTCCCGTTTTATTTTTTTAACACTACACAAACATTTGAACAAAATAAACAAAACATTTATAACCGAATCAAAATGTTAAACAAATATCTTTAAGATTTGTATATGTAAGTTTTAAAAAAATGAAACCGGAAGTGCCTCTGAACCAATCAGGCTACATCTTGTGAAGTGGTATATAGACACATTTATCATAATTTTATATCGGTTTGGCATAAATGTTGACACAATTTTCATTTTTTGGGTGAACTACTGCTTTACGAAGATGTCATCTAGGGATGTATCAAAATATTGCAAAAAAAGATATGCATTGTAGAGTTAGGACCATTTTTTACGGCACAATCTCTGTTTAATTCTATATGTTTAGCTGCTGACATGTGACTTGCAGCAATATATGTTTTAACATTTTTGTTTTTTTAAATTTCATTTACGGTTTCTGGGAATTTAATCTTTATTTCTTAATTTTATTAAAATGTATTTTTCTTAAGTGACAGCCCTATTCATTTTTACTATTTACACACAGAATATTAAATTAATCCTTGAATGTTGTCAATATTTTAACTTGTAGGTACAACAACAAATGTTATTGAAAATCCATGTTTTGGAAATTTATTTTCTAATTTATCTAAGTTTCATCTTTACAATTTTATTCAATATATTGTAATGCCATTTATTGTAAATCCAGCATCCTGTATTGTGTTGTATTGCTGCTAGTGTATCATTACACCCCTTCTGATTTCATTAAATAAGGTGATGTTCCTGTTGCCTTTTGCTTATTTCCAAAACCTGTTTTTATCCCTCACACCATTAATTTGCCATACAGTTGCCATCTTACCTTCTGTGTGTGAATATCCTTCAGCTGTGACCTTCCACTGAATCAGAACACCCAGCAGTGCCAGCACGGGCCAAACTCCCATAACCACCCACGTGTACCAACACACAGGGCGAGGCGGGTCCACCTTCACCCTCTCGAAGACGTACCGCGTCAAAGCGAACAGCTCGACAAAATAATCCACAGTTACAGTTACTACAGCAGATCCGAAGACGGCGGTGGAGAGGGTGGTGAAACAGCGCTGCCACTGTAAAGTCAGCACGGCAAATAGCATGCCCGAACCCAGCAGCACACCCAAGGGAAGCCATACTGTTCTCGTGTGGTAAAACTCCTCCAGAACCACCAGAGAGGCCAGGGCCACAAGTAAGCCCAAGAGAAGTCCAACCATGAAGAGCCCCACACTGCGAACCAGCATAGTCACCAAGCCACACAGGGTGCCGATACCGAGGCCTATGCCCACGCTGGCCTCCACGCTGAGCTGAGTATCCATGACTCTCTCCTTATAGCAGAGCATGAAGATGATGATGGAGCCAAACATTAGACCCGTGAGGAACATTACAGCCTTGAAGCACCGGTACCCTACGAAAGTAGAAATAGGAGGTAAAAATGTTCAGACAGGAGAAGAGGTGAAAAAAGTGGTTGAAAATGCAGTCGATCATTTCTAAAACAACTCCACTTAGAGCCCCAGGGATAAAAAGCGTGTTTGGAGAAATATGAGTGGGGTAAGAGGTGTTGATGCTCTGTGCAGTTCTGTTGCTGGTGTTTCCCATCAAAAGGTTACAAAATTTTTTTATGATTTGCAAAACCATACAATAAAAAGTGTCATTTTAGAAGGTCTGACCAACGTACATTTTCATTTTGCTCAGTTAAAATGTGCTGTGTAAAAAACATCTGATAAACTTCTTAGAAAAAGCAGTTACATTTTAAATCATAAACTTCTTACAGACATCCTTTAAATATGACATCTGACAGGAAACGTCTCAGAGACGTATCGCAGATGAGCAAAAACCTAAAAGAAACACATCTTGCAGATTTAAATGCATACATCTAAAAGACATCTCCAATAATACTGTATACTGTATTATATTAATATAACATAATAATATATATGTGTGCTATTGGGGAAACTACTCAGAACCCTCATTCAGTAGGCCAGCTAATTTAAAACCAAATGCTGGTTTGTAGTTTCTAATAAGTTTGTATCATAAAAGTAAAGATTAAGATTATATTAGAATTTTTTCCTACTATAATTTGAGTAACAGGGTTGAATGCCTGAGTTTAAAGGTAAATGTCAGTTACGTTGCTGTCTATGGGCGGAAGTCAGAAAGCTCCCGAACCTCATCAAAACTATCTTAATTTGCATTTTGAAAATAAACAGATGTGCTAGGGTTGTAGAACGACTTGAGGGTGAGTAATTCATGTCATAATTTTCATTTTTCGTCAGAGTTTCCCTTTAACAAAATTACAATGTAATGCTGTGTTCACACCAAACGTGATGCATCGCGTTCCTCACTCTTTATTACTCGCAGTAGGGTTGGGCCGCCGATGGCTGACAGACATCACGATGGTGAGCCGGTGTTCTGTCGATTTTTCCTACCCTCCTGTTGTGATTGGGTTGGGGTAGGGGTAATTTAGGTGTAAATTGGGTTGGGGGAGGGGTTAGTCCTGTTTTGTATGGAGGTAGCAAAATTTGATAGGGTAGCATAAACTGGCAGAACACCGGCATCGTGATTCCAACAAATGTTTCACTTTCGTCAAGTGACTCTCACTGCTCTGTGCTGCAAATCACTTATAAACAAATATGAACAAGGCTAAGGGGCATATACCGTAAACTCGCGCTGTACAGACTGGCTTAATTTATAACTGTGAAGCTCACGCTGTATAAAGAGGATGCACAGTTTGCGCAGCCCGCGTTGTATAAAGACGACGCGTGTCTGCGCAGCTCCCATTGTATAAAGACGCGCCTCACTTTATAACACAGGGGGGCGATGTCATCGTCCATCGAGATGTTTCACTGTAGACTCACCGCCCAACCCTAACTCGCAGGAATAGTTTGTTATTTTCGCATAAGTGATGCGAAAAACATTGTGCGACAGGTATTGTTTTCGCATGTCTGGACATGTCAAACAGTAGGTGTCTACGAGCTTTTCAAATTTTTCAACTTGTGCAAACGCATGGCAATCGCGCCCCCGATTCGCATTGTCCAGTGCGAGTTTGCGTCGACTTTGTATGTAATTTGCTCGTGCAAATCGCTTAATTCACGTTTGGTGTGAATGCAGCGCACAAGAGTTATTTTAACTGATGAATTGTCAAAATCTTTTTTTAATGATTTAACACAAATCTATGGAAGCCCGTTTCCGCCAGGGTTGGGAATTTTTTTTAGATTTTATAATGACTTAGTATCTAAAAATAATGAGAAACTAAGTCGAAATTTCGACTTAGTAACTCATAATAATGACTTAGTATCTCATAATAATGACTTAGTATCTCATAATAATGACTTTGTATCTCATAATAATGACTTCGTATCTCATAATAATGACTTAGTATCTCATAATAATGACTTAGTATCTCATAATAATGACTTAGTATCTCATAATAATGACGTAGTATCTCATAGTAATGAGAAACTAAGTCGAAATTTCGACTTAGTAACTCATAATAATGAGAAACTTTCTCATAATAATGACTTAGTATCTCAAAATAATGAGAAACTAAGTCGAAATTTCGACTTAGTAACTCATAATAATGACTTAGTAACTCATAATAATGACTTAGTATCTCATAATAATGAGAAACGAAGTCGAAATTTCGACTTAGTATCTCATAATAATGAGAAACTAACTCATAATAATGATTTAGTATCTCATAATAATGAGAAACTAAGTCGAAATTTCGACCTAGTAACTCATAATAATGAGAAACTATCTCTTACTAACTTACTAAATCATTATTTTGAGAAACTTTCTCATACTGACTTTCTCGTAATATTGACTTAATCTGCACATGCACATGTCTGCTATGCTGCTATGTGCTTTTGATCGTATGTCCTTGTTTTATGTGCAGTCTGCTTGATCAGCATTGTGGTGATTCATGGATTTTAGACACATAGAGCAATATTTCAGACAGGGCCTTGCAAATTGTGAAATTCTTACTCTACTGAAGAATGTACATGGTGTTAAAATTAGCCATGGAACTCTTGAGCGACTTTTGAGCAAACATCAGCTTTGGAGGAGGAAGAACAAGACTGCTGAAGCTGAGGTGGCAGCTTTTATACAAGAACAATTACAGACAGTAATTGGCAGTCAGGACAGGGCAGGGCAGTCACACGGTTACAGGTGGATGTACCAGAAATGCTAGCTCAATGGAATAATCACAATCATAATCACAGAGACTGTACAAATTATTTTACGGTTGCTAGATGGTGATGCCGTTGATCACCCCATTGACAATGGGGTGCAGTTTAGCATGGTGAAAAAGAGTTACCATATTAACCAAGTTTATTGGAATGTTTTAAAAAAGACCTGACAATTAAAAAACATTTATAGAAAGTCCTTGTAAAATTCTACTTAAACAAGTATTAGGCTTTAGTGAAAAATTAAAAGCACCTGCATGCCATCCTAATAATGTTGTAGCACAATAAAAGTTACATCACACTTTAGAATACACTGTAAAAAATTGCTGTTAAAAAACAGCCAAATTCTGACAGTAACGTACTGTTTTTTGTTAAAACAGTAATATACTGTAGAAAACAATGCATCCTGGGCTTGGCTGTTAAAAAACAGCCAAATTCTGACAGTAACATACCGTTTTTTGTTAAAACAGTAATATACTGTCAACAGCCATCTGTCAACAGTAATCTACTGTTGTACTGTATGCAATGCATTGTGGGCTGTGTTAACCCCTTCAGACCCTACTTCAATAAGAATGGACATTATGTCTTTTTTGGTTTAGACCAATAAAACTTCATGTTTCTATCATTTTAATAATACCTCACAGATTGTTTACCAAGTTAATGGTAACCTCATTGTCTTGCCCCTGTTATATTTTATTTGATTATGTTATGTTTTTAAAAAAAATCTAAAGATATTTTAGAGTTGTACAACACAGGATTTTATTTATTTAAGGTCCATCCCAGTGGACATGCGGTCTTAAAAATGATAAAATGTCAGACTTTTTTGCACTCCAGCTCATTACACACAATTGGCATTTCACAAACATTGATCCCTTGATTACCAAGCACAAGCATAAATACGATCAAATCAGCCATCAAGTATACGCAGAAACCCAACAGGCACAATCAGACATATAGGGACTATATATAGGCTACACATGTGGTACACAGACTGAAATACTGCAAAAAAAATGTTTTTTATATTTACTTATTGTATTACTCAGTCCTACAATAAATATTTATTTTGTTAGCAATTTTTTTTACTTTGACTTCTATCACACTGTTTAGGTTTAAATTATTATTCATATGGTTAAAACATGCAATTTTATGTTGATTCAGTTGGGGTTTACAGTGTTGTGGACTTGAAAAAAAAACATACAAAATCGTGAAAGTTACCACAAATCCTATTTTTTACATTTGTTTCTAAATTAAAGAACAGTTAATGTCAACTGAATATTTTTGCATATCCTTTTAGCATAGGAAAATATCAGAGGGTAAATAACAGTACAATGCAGTATTTTTCTGGAGCATGAGAATTAGTTTTGTGAAAGTTCGTGATTGTTTCGTCAGTTCAGTAAGTTCACAATTCTTTAGCGTCCCGAATCATTTTCAGTCAGGTACTTTTGGCCAGGTGGAGTTTTCCCACAAATGTCAGACTTTTCTGCCCGAAGAGGACCCACGCGAGGACGGACCATCCGTAGCGCTTTATCTGCGCCAACCTGCATTTGCATGTTCAAATTACACGGTAAATAAAGCATTTTTTTTACTTTTATCGAGAGTATGTGGTTCAGAAAGGAAGTATTATCAAGTAATGTTTGAAATTGCTGCCTAACAAGCTGTAGTTAGTAAGTAACTTACGCGATTTAAAAAGGGCTCGTCATCTCCGAGATATAACCCAAATGTTCATATTTACTTGCATTTTACAGACCCCAAGTTTTATCGTTTTGTTTTGTCATCTCTGAACTTTAAAACTGTGGTTATTGCAAACTGGCTAACGTTAATAATCTTAAACAGTCTGTTGCTAATGCTAATAACAGTAGCTGCAAATCACCACTAAACGTAATGTTTGAAATTGCGATGATTTTCCGTTTAAATGTGGCTTATGTTTGAAAGGAAAGCAAACTGATAGTTTGAGTGTTTAGCAAATACAGATTGATTTAGCATCACTTGCGTAATGATTAGACATGGTGGTGGAAAAAAAATGAGAGGGAAGAGAAACATATTTTTAATGCTTTTGCGTTATCTTGCAAAACTTTTGCGTTCACGCGAGAAACATTGCGTTCTCTCGCAAAGATATTTGCGTTATCTTGCAAAACATTCAAACGTCCTGTTGTCCCGCTCCGTACATTAACAATGGAGCGGTTTATAGTAGATTCCCAATAACTCGTGAGCTAAACGTTGTTATAACACAAATAACACACAATTCCTTAGATTAGGATCTACATCCCAGTCTTCCTCAAAACGAGAATATAAATTGATATCATCTGAGCAGGCGACATGGACAAGTCCAAAGGAACCGTCTGCAAAGTGACTGTAAATCCGAAAAGCGTTACTACAAAAATAGTAATTAATAACTTAAATGTTACACACTGAAGTCTCACCAAATTCAGTTTACACATTAATGCTCTCCTGCTGAATTTAAACTGGTTTTAGTTATACTACAGTATGTAACACTGAAGTTAATGACTATTATTAGTAGCCTAATGATATTCGTGTTTTGCACTTTGCAGACGATCCCTTCGGTATTGTCTCAGCCAGCTCCCGCCTGAGATCAATAAAAGGCTCGATTTGTGGAAAATTAAGTTAAAGTTCATTGTTTACGTTACATAGAATGAGGTGTAATTTGTGTTATAAGAACGTTTAGCTCACGAGTTATTGGTCCGGGAATCTGCGACTATAGACCAATGTTTATGTAGCCTACGGAGCTAGTCTTAAATTCTGCCAGCGGGACATTAAACATGAAGTGTTTGCGAGATAACGCAAATATGTTTGCGAGGGAACGCAAATATCTTTGCGAGAGAACGCAATGTTTCTCGCGTGAACGCAAAAGTTTTGCGAGATAACGCAAAAGCTTTAAAAAATATTTTTCTCTTCCCTCTCATTTTTTTCCACCACCATGTCCCTAAAAGGGCTCCGTATAATACTGATATTGGTCACATGGAAAATTAGCCATTTATTCTCGTCTCATTTCCGACATATTTGAGCCTTATATCGCTGCATATTTAGTGTTTAGTGTCAACGCTTATCTAAATGTTGATTAAATTTAATTTGATAATTTTTTTGTTTTCTGCTGTTTTACAGTGTTCCATGGAATACATCAGGGAGAAAAACAAGCAACCAACGTTATGGTCATCTGCAACAGATGGTTGATGGATAGTTCCTAATTACATTTTTGAATGCCAGCACCTTCAGTATCTCATAAGACTCTTAATAAATGTACTCTCATGTTTTAAATATGTCAAGTTTAAAGGGGGTAGCCTCTGTTATTTAACCTGTTTTATTGCCATTGTTGTTATTTGTAAGTTTCAATTATTTGTTTTGCTACTGAAAAACTTGACTTGGTTGCTTGGTACTTGAGTCATTCTTTTTTTGTGTTGCTGCTCTTAAATAAAAAAAGTTGTTTATGTCCTTTCTAAAACATTTGCTTATAATTGTATTAATATTTTTTTATTATAGATATTTTATGTTAAAAAGACATGTGTAGCCCAAAGGACAATATTGTGCAATAAAGATGAAGTTAAAAAACAGCTATGTACTGTCGTTAATTCTTACAGCAATATACCGTAAAATAATTTAACAGCATGAGTACCGTAAAAAAACGGTAATTTACTGGCGTCTCTGCTGCCAGCATTTTACCGTTAAATACGGGAAAAACAGCAATGCACTGTATTTCGTTTTTACAGTAATTTACCGTAAAATAATTTAACAGCATGAGTACCGTAAAAAAACGGTAATTTACTGGTGTCTCTGCTGCCAGCATTTTACCGTTAAATACGGGAAAAACAGCAATGCACTGTAATTCGTTTTTACAGTAATTTACCGTAAAATAATTTAACAGCATGAGTACCGTAAAAAAACGGTAATTTACTGGCGTCTCTGCTTCCAGCATTTTACCGTTATTTTACGGAACAATTTTTTACAGTGTAGGGAGCAATTCTCACTAACTATTAACTACAACTTTTGCCTCAATAAACTCCTAATTACTGCTTATGAGGTAGTTTAGGTATGTTTAGGTATTGGGTAGGATTAAGGGATGTAGAGTAAGGCAATGCAGAATAAAGCATTAATATGTACTTTACACATAGGCTACTAATATACAACCAATATGCATGTTAATAAGCAAGTAGTTAATTATGAATTTGTGTACCTTAATATAAAGTATAACCGGTTACAAAAGTTGTAGTTAATAGTTAGTGAGAATTGCTCAAAAGTCGCTCAAGAGTTCCATGACTAATTTTAACATCATGAACATTCTCCAGTAGAGTAAGAATTTTACGATTTGCAAGGCCCTGTCTGAAATATTGCTCTATGTGTCTAAAATCCATGAATCACCACAATGCTGATCAAGCAGACTGCACATAAAACATAAGGACATACGATCAAAAGCACATAGCAGCATAGCAGACATGTGCATGTGCAGATTAAGCCAATATTACAAGAAAGTCAGTATGAGATAGTTTCTCATTATTATGAGTTACTAAGTCGAAATTTAGACTTAGTTTCTCATTATTCTGAGATACTTAAGTCATTATTATGAGAAAGTTTCTCATTATTATGAGTTACTAAATTGAAATTTCGACTTAGTTTCTCATTATTTTGAGATACTAAGTCATAATAATGACTTATAAAATCTAAAAAAAATCCCAACCCTGGTGGAAACGGGCTTCCATACAAATCAGAGCTTGAACAAAGTGAAGAAATGGGATATGGGACGCTGTTTGTCACAGTTGAGATTCTCTCTCTCACCCTCACCTACTCTCTCTCCTAGCAAGCAATAGGCAGTGAAAGCAAATTTCACAGTCAAGTGAGACTGATAAAGCTTATCTAATAGAGAGGGACAGAGATTTGTCACCCTTGTCTGCTTGTCACATTTAGACGGTTATTATCAGAATTACATTTGGCTATAAACACAACCAACTGATACAACGTTGTGATAATGAGGCAATGACATACCATTGCATTTAAAGAGAAGGGTAATTATTACACAATGTAAATATACATAGATTTTTGTCATAGACCATCTACCTAGCATCCCTCTGTTATCTTGCACTTCTACCAACTGGCCAGGTTGTGTGTTTCCCTTTGGTGATGTATTATGGCTAAGGCACCAAGTGAATCAGAACTGCCACTGGTGTCCTATCGAGAAGCAAATAGGTGCATGATGTCCCCGTTTTAAGATCATTACAGAACTTGTTGAAAGAATGCTATGCTTAAAGTGATACTTAACCCAAAAATGAAAATTCTGTCATGATTTACTCAACTTCGAGTTGTTCTAAATGTGTATACATTTCTCTGTTCTGATTAACACAGAGAAAGATATTTGGAATAATGCTTATAACCAAACAGATCTCAACACCAGTTGACTCCCATAGTAGGAAAAATTACTTTATCTTTTTTTTTGTTCTGTTGAACACAAAAAAAGACATTTTGAAGAATGTAGGAGTTCTGGGGCACTTTTGACTACCATTGTTTTTTCCTACTATGGTAGTCAGTGGGTGTTGAGATCTGTTTGGTTATAAGCATTTATAAGTATCCATATATCTCTCTGTGTGTTCATCAGAACTAAGAAATGTATACACATTTGGAACATCTCGAAGGTGAGTAAATGATGACAGAATTTTTGGGTGAAGTATCCGTTTAAGTTCCTCCAAACTGAGTGACCAACTATCAGTATTCTAAACATGATCAGTCTACAATCCATGCTTTGCTACATACCGAAGAAGCAGTAGATGATGCCAAAGAGGCAGCACATGGAGCAGACGACAGACGGGACCACCTCGTAACGCCGTTCAATCTCCTCATCACAGCTGAACAGACGGTCTGGACTCCCATCCTGAGAGGGTCGGGAGAGCTTAAAGGCCAGAATCTGGGCAGTAGATGTCATGTTGACAGTGTATTATGTGTTTCTACGGGAGATGAAGACAGAGGATGAGCGGGGTCATAACAGAGCGTGCGGAGAACGTTCCCACCCAAAACGACTGACCTGTTTAAACAGACAAGAGAAAAAGTGAGGAGGTATTCATTCATTAATGTCAGAGATAGTTTGACTCTGCTTGTCAAAATAAACATGCTAAAGTCTGATCAAATTTAAACATTCTTTCTGTGATAACATCAGACGGCTTAATGCCAATATCCCCGCTGTCTGCTGTCAAATGACTACTTTACCAAATACACACTAAACTGACATTTAAAAAAACTTAAAATATGTGTCATTAATATACTAAAATGTCACTACATGATAAAATTCTGCCAACACAAAAACACGAACAAGGTCTTAAAGGTCCAGTATGTAATATTTTGGAGGATCTATTGACAGAAATGAAGTTCTAAACGTATGTTCAGAAGGAGCCTAAACATTCAGTCCTGTCAATCATCATTAAGAGTGTACTGTATATAAGCGGCAGTCTCCGTGCCGCACTAGAGCTAGTGCTTTCGGCATCCCTCCTCCTCTCCATCTCCTCCTACCTTGCTCTTATTCTTCCTCTGTGCAGTTCTATTACGGGGGGGTTAAGCTCGGAGCTCGAGCCAAGCCTAGGGTTCAAGCCCCATACGAGGACAGCAAGCCAAGTATCTAGCAAGCCTGAACGGGCAGGCAAACTAGTGAAATGCAATATAATATACATAACTGTCATGTTCATGTCTTCAGAGGTGTATAAAGACCTTACATAATGAAGCGTTATGTTTTAATTACCTTACAATGAGCTATTCTATCTACATACACCGCGGGGTCCCCTTGCATGGATTTCACAATGTTGTTTCTACAGTAGCCCTAAATGGACAAACTGCTCTATAAAGCATGTTTCATAAATATGTTATCTCCTTCGGCAAATAAGTGAAAACGTGACGACATCTTAGTCCTGTGTAAGCCACCGTAGTGCTTCGAAATGGAGGGTTGAGCGGTGGAGTGAGCCGTTGGTTGCAATTCACAACCTCACTGCTAGATGCCGCTAAATTTCATAAACTGGACCTTTAAAGAAATAGTTCCAAAAATGTAATTTGTCTCATATTTTACTGAACTTAATACCATCTAAAATCAATATCAACAATATCAACATCAATAATTTTTAAATCTTAGTGGTTCTCGGAATGTTTTGTGACTACTTGTCATACATTTCTTCACAAGATGCAAAAGCCAATGATATTGAAAGTTATCGATGTGATGCCATAATTTAATTTAGCACTTGGATTTACTTGTTTTTTTTAACATTTTTGTACTGTAAATAAGATCAAAATATGAAGTCTTTTTTCACATGCACCTATCGTCTTCAGATTTTTATTGCAAATTTACATTTCACCTACGGATTTAGCTGTATTTCAGAGGTTCATCCTGTTGGGACCCATGACCTAAAGTATCTATATTTGTATATGTATAAAAAAACTTACATATACATTGGGGATGGCATGAGTCTAAGTAAATGAGAGATTTTTAATTTTGGGGTAAAATCTTATAGCAAAACTTTAGTAAGCACTTGTAATCCAAAGCTGAGACTGGTGATACTGTATCTCACAGTGGAATGTTTGCACTGATTGCAGAGATCTAATTGCTTTTAAACGTATCACACTGTGCACATTTGCCTTATTGAAAAGTCAATATTTGCTAGTGTGAGCTTCAAAGAAACTGAGACAAGTATTTTAATGCATGAGCCTGGAAGACAGAACATAACATGTTTCAAAAAACTAAATTAGATTTTCAACGGATCTCCCCCTACAGGTTACAAAACCTCTGCCCACAAAAGACTTCATCTGTCTGTCAGTGAGATTTTCCTTGCTTCAGGAAAAATTGAATTTACAAAAAAACCCTCCACCAAACCATGTTTTACAGTATGGTTAAAGGGGGAATAACGGCATGTTTAATGAGAAGATTTTTTCCAGTTCTTTTCTTTGACAGCAACCTCTGTGATTCAAATATCTCACTGGATGAAGAAATGTATGCTATTATTATAATATATGTTGGTACAAAACACACCAAAAGCAACTGAAATCTGATAAAGAAGCTATATATATACAGCATATTCACTGTAGTCCTGCAGAACCAGATATTCTGCATTAATTTACAAAATTACACAAAAATGGTAGTTTGCAGACAAGACTACAAAACTATATTTTAACGTATTTATGGCGGGCATAAACTGTAACCATCAATACACTCAATGCACGGCCACTTCCGCGTTTACACTCGGGGGTGAAAACACATCCGCTGCCCCAAGGGCATTCATCTCTACCTAGAGCTGTGAACATGACAGAGGAGAAGATGTCATGGCTCTGCTTCCTTAGTCATGTTTTTCTTGGTCCTGTAGCAGAGCCATGGCAAAGTCTTTGGTTATGTGTGGAGAGAAACATATTATTGTCCTTTTGACAATAATATGCGTTCTCTCCAGTGTCTCCTCATTGGCCCCGCTCCTCTCGTTTCCTTGTGATCTTTCCCTGAGTGTTTGGTTACCCACACCTGCCCCATGTCTTTATCCCTCGTTTCTGTTCCCTATATATACCCTCTTGTTTCTTTGTCCTGTGCTCGTGTATTACGTATGTGTATGTGTTCATGCTCATGTTGTCGCCCGTGTTCCTGTGTTGTCGCCCGTGTTCCTGTGTTGTCGCCCGTGTTCCTGTGTTGTCGCCCGTGTTCCTGTGTTGTCGCCCGTGTTCCTGTGTTGTCGCCCGTGTTCCTGT